>NC_081405.1:31183271-31483271 GCF_030272615.1 Cryptomeria japonica | reverse complement strand
GTAGCCTACACACCATGTCACTGTCTTCAGATAGGGAAAACCCATCTGGTTGCTCTATATACACCTCCTCTTCAAGTACACCATTTAGGAATGCAAATTTTACATCCATTTGATATACTTTGAATCCTTTAAAAGCTACATATCCAAGAAGCATACGAACTCCTTCCAATCTGGCTACAGGAGCAAAGGTTTCTCCATAGTCTTCTCCTTCTTCTTGGGCATATCCTTTACACACCAGTCTGGCTTTGTTTCTAATCACTGTGCCATCCTCATTCAGCTTATTTCTGAAAACCCATTTGGTAGCGATGACATTTTTATGCTCCGGTCTAGGTACCAAAGACCATGTACCATTTCTCTCTATCTGGTCAAGCTCCTTTTCCATTGCCTTGAACCAGTCTTCATCTTTATGTGCCTCTTTGAATGATTTAGGCTCAAATTCAGAGATCATACATGAGTTTTCTTTGACCTTTCTTCTTGTAAGAATTCCTGCATCCTTATCTCCTATGATCTGCTTAGGATCATGATTCAGCTTGACATACGGAGGAATGGTCTTAATAGATTCTCGTTTCTTTTCTACTTCATCCTCATCTCTGTCAGTATCAGCATCTACATCTACCGGTGTAGGAACACTGTTACGGGTACTTGGTTGACTGGCAACCGGTTCCCAGAAGGTTACAACCAGTTCATTTACCGCTTTCTCATTGCTGGTTTCCTCAGTTTTCTTAGAGGTTTCATCAACTCTTACATTGATGCTTTCCATAATTCTCTGAGTCCTATTATTGAAACACTTGACAGCTTTGCTCTTGGTGGAATAACCTAGGAATATTCCCTCATCAGATTTCGCATCAAATTTGCTCTGTTGTTCGCTCCTCTTGATGTAACATTTGCTACCAAACACTCTAAAGTAGCTACCACAAGTGTCTTACTGGTCCAATACTCACAAGGAGTTTTATCCTTACTTTTCTTGATGAGTACCCGGTTCATTGTGTAGACTGCAGTGCTCACCGCTTCTCTCCAAAAGGTGTGAGCAACCTTTCCTTGAATCGGCATTGTTCTTGCTGCTTCAACCATAGTCTGATTATTCCTCTCTGCTAGGCCATTCTGTTGTGGAGTCTGGGGGGCAGACAATTGCCTCTTGATGCCATGTTCTTCACAGTACTTGTTGAATTCACCGGAAGTGAATTCCCCTCCTTGATCAGTTCTCAGGCACTTGATCCTTTTACCGCTTTCCTTCTCCACTAATGCTCTGAAAGATTTGAACTTTACAAAAGCTTCAGACTTATCTTTCAAGAATGTGACCCACATCATTCTTAAGCAGTCATCAGTGAGAATCATGAAGTACCTATCACCCTACACACACCTAGTTTTCATAGGACCACACAAATCAGTATGCACAAGATCAAGCAAATTGTCAGCAGTGAAAGGTTTACCTTTAAAAGTTGAGGAAGACATTTTCCCCAGTTGACACTCTCTGCACAAGGTATTTTCTAGTTTGCTCGGCACCGGCAACCCTCTAACTGCCTTGATCTTACTAGCCTTCACAATGATCAAAGTTTACATGGCAGAGTCTCCTATGCCATATCCAGCTATCATCAAATTTAACCATAAGACATCTACTTATATTTGCATTCAGCTGAAATAGATTAACTTTGGTCTGCATACCGGTGGCCACCAATTCACCATTCTTTCCTTTGATTCTGCAAACTTCATTCTTGAATTCCAGAGTGAGACCACTATCATTTAGCTAGGCAACACTGAGAAGGTTGTGTCTGAGACCATCAACCCAATACACATTGTCAGCACTACTCTTTCCATTCAAAGAGATGGACCCTCTACCTTTGACCATACATGGTGCATCATTACCAAAGCGAACCACACCACCATCATACTCTTCCAAGGATAGAAACTTGCTCCGGTCACCAGTCATATGGTGAGAAAAACCACTGTCAATAATCCACTCATTGGAATTATCAAAGTGGGAGACAAGAGTCTTCTTGTTTGACACATCTTCTTTGATAGCAACAAACACAATATCTTCATTTTCTTCATCTTTTGACTCCTCATCTATGACACCTTCATCAACTGCCACAAAACAGTTTCTCTAGTTTCCTCCTTTGATTTTCTTGAACCTTTCCGGTTTGTCCTTGTTGTCACCATTAGGACAGTTTACAACAATATGTCCTATCCGGTTACAAGAAAAACATTTCAAAGGGAGTTTACCTCTGTATTTACCGGTTCCTTTAGGAAGTTTCCTGGCAAGAAGAGCTTCAAATGCCATCAGAATCTCCTCATCATCCATTTCTCTGCTCTATCTTGGTTCACCACTAGTGCTAGCATCTTTTCCTTTTCTGGATGGTACAACACAAGCTTTAAAAGCTGATTCAATCTTTTGAACACTGCCATCAAAACTATTTAGCTCATAGGTTGTCAACTTTGCAATGATGGAGTCTAGGGATACCTTAGTCTTATCTATTGATCTCAACTCCTAAATAGTAGCAACCCTTATTGCATATACCGGTAATAAGGATCTTAGAACTTTGCTTACCACAATGGAATCTTCCATTTTACCACCTGCACTCTTAATATCTCCAACAACAGTTTTGATTCTTATTCCATATTGTTGCATGGTCTCACTTTCAACCATCCGCATGTCTTCAAACTTCCCTCTAAGGCTTTCTTCCTTAGCTTGTTTTACATGCTCATCACTGCCATAGATATTTTCAAGAGTATCCCATACTTCTTTGGGATTTACTTTATCTTGGACATCAATAAACTCAATGTCAGATAAACTACTAATTAGGGCTTGCATGACTTGCCCATTCTCCTGCATCTCTCTCTTTTGGTCATCGGTGAGAGTACCAGTAGGGACAACATAAGCATTCTCAACATAGCTCCAATGTTGAGCACCCATGCTTCTGATGTATATCTTCATTCTATCTTTCCATATACTGAAATTATCTCTCTTGAACTTTGGACCTTCCCTCTTCATCATTAGACTGGGATCTTTTCCTCAAGCAGTTAAGCTTATAACATAGAGGACCTGGAGGACGCTCTGATACCAATTGATAACTCAATGATGAACGGATAGTACCAAACCGGTACTGAGAGGGGGGGGGGTGAATCAATACAGACAAACACACAATCCTAAACCGGTTTGTTAGCAGACACTGTGCTTTGGTAGACAAAAAGTAACACCGGTCTTAAACAGAGTACAACCGACAAAACCTTGAATAACTGAGACAAGCATAAACCGGTTGACACTTATCTTTTCATACAATCTAATACTTCATTTCCATTTCACTCTATTGCATGAACGGGTAATCTATCATCAAAGATATATAAACAACTAGATCAACATGATTTACCTTCAGACACAAATCACTTAAGCCATCACATGAATAACACCACACATGACACACAGATTTTTCATGTGGAAACCCAACTAGGAAAAACCACGGTGGGAATGAATACCCACAAGCTATTTTTTGAACTCTTTAGAAGTCCGCTCTGTTAGGAGCCTTGTTTGGTTAAAGACTAATACAATAGGTTTTGTTAGGAACTGATCCTATTAGGGATCACCCAATTAAGGGATGTCTAGAATACCCGGTTAAGGGTTAAACCCTGTTAAAGGTTACCTTGTTAGAGGATTTCAAGAACTCAATGGTTTGAGTCACCCCATTAAAGGATTTATAGTAAGTCGGTTAAAGCTACCCTGTTAAGGGATTTCCCAACTGTTGAAGTGGTTAGAGATCAACAGGTATTACAATGATATGGTAATAGCACTCAATGCCAATGCAAATCTGGTTTAGCTCCTCTTCACCTTCTGCACTTACACTCTGTAGGTATCACTTCTCTCCTTTGGTCTGGCAAGAATCACGTATCTCTTCTCTTGGATACACACACACAACTTTTGCCAACAACCTCAGAAAGAAACACAACATCAACCTTATAGGAAATAGATAGGTCGGTGGCATAAACCCTAAACCCTAAACCTATTAGGTTAAGCAATTCAAACGGTTCAATCCTGACCATTGAGCACATTGCATTAAATGCAATAGTCTTGAACCAATCTCAAGACGTTCTCCATCATTCGTTTTCCACTGATTTCATGGCGGCTGATAACCCATCATGATTTTTCACCATTTACAAACTTTGCACATTCTCGAGGTAGATAGGAACAATCTCCTTCATGCAAGATCCTTCATGCATACAAGGCTGACATGGCAACATGATCTATTCTTCACTACAATGCTAACTCATCACACAAAGTCATCGTTTGAGTCACACAGGCTTGAAGTACTTCAACCGGAAACCCTGAAGTTGAGACTACCAATCGGTAGTCATACAAATCTTCCATGTACTGGTTTCCATAACCACATGCCGATTCACCTTGAACACACACCACTTCACTTTGGCACATATACCGGTTCACAATGTTATACCGGTTCTCACATATACCAGTTCTTGGTAACATACCGGTTCTCTCTTCTTCAACTTATTGACATCAATGACAACATACAATGTCATCATGTCCTCATACCGGTTCACATAATGCTAATAGAAACCATAGTCTTGGTGTTTTATAGATTCCCTTAAACCCTCTGCATCAAAGTGGTATCAAAGCCAAAAGGTCTGATAAGTGTGAAGGAGAAGTTTGTGAAGAATTTGAAGTGAGGTAGAGATGCCTCCCAAAGCTGGATCTGTGATGGCCAGGAGGATGAAGGCCCTAGAAGATGAAATTGAAGCATTGAAAGCCAGAGAGAGAAGGAGAGATAGGGGTGAAGAGAATGATAGTGACCCCAAAGAAGAAGGAGGAGAAGGTGAAGGTGAGACCCCTCCTGCAAGACCTCAAGAAGAGGAGATCCCTCCTGAAGAAAGAAGGTTCATCAATGCTTTGAAATCAATAAAAGGGGATGCTACTGTTGTGAAAATGGAGCTTCCTATGTATGGAGGAAGGATGGATGCTGAGGAGTTGATAGATTGGATTGATGCCTGTAACAATTATTTTGAGTACAAGGAGGTACCTGAAGATAAGAAGGTGAAGTTTTCCAAAACAAAGTTGAAGGGTTCTGCCTTTGTTTGGTGGAACTACACCCAAGGAGAAAGGGTGAATAAAAACAAATCCATGATCAATTAATGCAATAGGATGGTAAAAAAACTAGAAGAACAATTCCTACCTATTGATTATGTGGTTCAATTAGTCATAAGGATACAAAACCTGAAACAAAAAGACATGGATGTGGCTGCCTACATTGAGGAGTTTCATAAACTCAACATGAGGTCTGGACATGTGGAGAATGAAAGAGAAAAGGTGGCTAGATACTTTAATAGATTAAGGTTCAATATCCAAGATGAAATTAGCCTCCTTGTCCCCAAGACCATGGATGAGTGTTTTCAAGTAGCATTGAGGGAAAAAGAAAAGTTGAAGAGAAAGAGTGATCAACAAAGTAGAGGAAGAGGTAGAAGCTTCAAAGGGAGAGGAATTTTTGCGGGTAGAAATCAGTCCCAAAGACAACAAGGAGAGTCTAGCCACAATGAAAAAAGTGGGGACTCAAGTAATAGATTAAGTAATGGAAGAGGAAGATTCGGTGGATCACGAAGAGGTTCAAGAACCTTCACTAGTAGATGTTATAATTGCAATCAAGTAGGACATCCAACCTTCAAATGTCCTAAAAAAAAAGGCTCTAGTTCTGATGGAGGAGATAGGAGGAACCAACTAGTGCAAGAGGAGGATTACCAAAGTTTCAACACACCACCTAAGCCTATAGATCCATAATTTGGATAGAGCCTAATGATGAGGAGAACTCTCTTGAAGGTGCCAAGTACCAAGGAACCACCACAAAGGAAGTAACTTTTTAGAACTTCTTGTAAATCCGGTGGGAAGGTATGTAAAGTCATAGTTGATTCAGGGTCTATAGATAATTTGGTGTCATTATAAATGGTTGAGAAGTTAGGATTAAAGAGAATCCCTCATCTTACCCCTTATAAGGTGTCTTGGTTGAGTATGTTGCAAGGTGCGTGCCCTTGGTCTCCTTGTGTTGTGCAACCAAACGCTCGAGTTTGTGGCATGGCTTAACCGCCTCCTATGGATTTTATAAGTCTAGTGGTTGTATTGAGCATTAACAAGTTGATCTTTCGTTGCAACGACAACTGCACTTGTAACAAGTGGTATCCGAGCTTGGTCATGGGTTCAAACCCCTCGCTTGCGTTGGGGGTGGATTGTTGCAAAGTGTGCGCCCTTGGTCTCCTTGTGTTGTGCAACACAATGCTCGGGTTTGTGACATGGCTTAACCACCTCTTGTGGATTCTATATGTCTAGTGGTTGTATTGCGAATTAACAGGTCAATCTTTTGGTGCAATGACAACTGCACTTGTAGTAGTGTAAGGGCCAACAAGTGCTTGTAAATGAACAATCTTGGGTACAATTTTAAATTGGGGGGTATAGGGATAGAGTCCTATGTGATGTGAGCCCCATGGATGCTTGCCATTTGCTTCTAGGGTGTCCATGGTAGTATGATCTCAATGCTCAACATTATGGGCAAAAAAACACCTATATGGTGAGTCTTTTACCTTCAACCCTTTACTGAATGAAGGTGTGGATAAGAAAGAGGGCTCTAGTGTCATGGTGGTAGGTGAGAAGGAGTTTTTGCAGACCTTGATGGAAGAGGGGAGATTGGATTTGCCTTGATTGTGAAGCCAAACAATAGATCAGATTTATCTAAACCCAAAGGAGGAGCCATACCTAGTGAGGTTAAGAACTTGCTAGGAAAGTATAAGGGCATTGTAGTGGAGGAATGACCCAAATACCTACCTCCAATTAGAGATATAAGCCACCATATAGACCTGATTCCAAGGGCTACACTACCCAATAAGGCTTCTTATAAAATGGCACTGTCTCAAAATGAGGAGATTGCAAAGAAAGTGAAAGAATTTTTGGACAAGGGCCTAGTGAGGAAAAGTTTGAGCCCATGTGTTGTACCTACAGTCCTAGCACCTAAGAAGGATGGAACATGTATACTTTGTACTAATTCAAGAGCCATTAACCGAATCACAATCAGATATAGGTTCCCAATGCCAATAATGGAGGATCTCATGGAATGTTTAGGAGGAGCATGCTACTTTTCAAAGATTTACTTGAAAAGCGGTTACCATCAGATAAGGATCAGAGAAGGGGGTGAATAGAAGACATCCTTTAAGACCAATGAGGGCCTCTATGAGTGGTTGGTGATTCCCTTTGGGTTGTCAAATGCACATAGTACCTTCATGCTCCTAATGAATGAGGTATTAAAACCTTTTATTGGAAAGTTTGTTGTGGTTTATCTAGATGATAATCTTGTGCATAGTAGGGCCAAAGAGGAGAATCTAAGCCACCTTGACATGGTTTGGAGAAGATTCTACGAGGAGAAATTGATGATAATCTTGGAGAAGTCTAACTTCATGAAAGAAGAGCTAGTGTACCTTGGTTTTGGCATCTCCAAGGGAAGTTTTAAGATGGATCCTTCCAAGGTGGATGCTATCCTCAGTTGGCCAAACCCAAAATCAGTGGGAGATGCCAGGAGCTTCTATGGATTTGCACGCTTCTATAGGAAATTCATAAAGAACTTCAACCACATATGTGCACCAATTTTGGACACCATCAAAGGAGGTAATAAGGGTAAGTTTTCTTGGACCAATGAAGCTGATAAGGGGTTTTAATATTTAAAGAAAAGAGTATCCCAATAGCCCATCCTTGTGCTCCCTGATTTTGATAAATTTTTCACCATTGAGTGTGATGCTAGCAATCAAGCAATAGGGGTTGTTTTAAGCCAAGAGGGCAAACTGGTTGCATTCTTTAGTGAAAAGCTCAATGAGGCAAATAAGAAGTATTCCTCATATGATTTATAATTTTATGCCATGGTTCAAGAACTTAAAAAGTGGAGGCACTATTTGTTACCCAAAGAATTTGTTTTTTTTACTTATAACGATGCTCTAAGTTTCTTGAATGGACAAGGCAAACTCAACCATAGACACATGAAGTGGGTTGAATCTTTGCAAGCCTACACCTTTACTATAAAGCACAAGAAAGGCCAAGCCAACAAAGTGACAAATTCTCTTAGTAGGAGAGCACCCATGGTGCAAGAAATACAACTACAAAGTATGGGGGTAGATGCACTCAAAGACATGTATCATGAGGATGCTTATTTCAAAGAGATTTACAAGGTTTGTAATCAGTTTTTGAACACTTTTCATAGTGAGTATTTTGATTTTTTACTTCAAAATGGTTTTCTCTTCAAAGGGAGTCAATTATGTGTACCTAGATTCTTAATGAGGCATAATATCATAAGAGAGAAGCATAGTGGGAGTTTAGGAGGTCATTTTGGGCTTGACAAGACTTTTTATCAAGTTAGGAGGTTCTATTATTGGCCAAGAATGCAGGTGGATGTAAGGAGGTATGTTAATGGATGCTCCATATTTCAAAAAGCCAAAGGAACTTCATCAAATGCAGGGATTTATCAACCCCTTGCAATTCCCAATAGGCCTTGGGAGAGTGTGAGTATGGATTTTGTCTTAGGGCTGCCTAGAACTCCAAGGGGTTTTGATAGTGTATTTGTGGTTGTTGACCGGTTTAGCAATATGGCACATTTTCTTCCATGCAAGTTTAATAATGATGCATCTCAAATTGTAGGTTTTTTCTTCAAAGAAGTGGTGAGGATACATGTTGTACCCTTGAACATTGTCTTTGATAGGGATTCCAAGTTTATTAGTCACTTCTGGAGGACCTTATGGAAGAAGCTTGGCACAAAATTGTCATATAGCTCAGCCTACCATCCACAAATGGATGTCCAAACTGAAGTTGTTAATAGGTCATTGGGAAATCTATTGAGATGTCTTACAAAAGAACATGGACAAGCTTTAGATCTAATCCTACAAAATAATGTGGAAAAGTACAAAGAAAGAGAAAATTTGAAGAGGAGAGACCTTCAATTCAAGGTTGGTGATTTGGTCTTAGTACATGTGAAGAAAGAAAGGATTACTAAAGGAAAATACACCAAACTAATGATGAAGAAGATAGGACCTTGCAGGGTAGTGCACAAATTCAGACAAAATGCTTATGAGATTGAGTTACCCCCCGGGGTAGCCATATCTCCCATTTTCAATTTGTCTGATTTATATCCATATAAAAGTTCTGTGATTGTAAGTTCTGATGCAAGTGTAGCAGCAGATGAGGATGATGATTGGGTAAAGGAGTTGCCAACTAGCCAACCAATAAAGATTGAGTGTATCCTAGATACAAAGGAAGTGAAGAAGACTAGAAGGAAGACATACAAGGAGTACCTAATCAAATGGAAAGATCTTCCTGAAGAAGATGCTACCTGGATGATTGAGAATGATATCAAGTAGCATGGAGTATCTATTGAAAACCTCATCTCAAGAGGGACTTGAGATTAAAAATTTCTTTCAGATGTTTTATATAGGTTTTCAATCATGCATTATATGTTTGTAATAATGAACCCTATCTTGTGAGCTAAACTCCTATTTTGTCATTTCTATGAGCCAATTAGGAATTTTGGAAAATAGGGGATCAAATGTGTTGGTTTTATTGTTTTAAGATGTTTTAGGAGGGGTTTAACTTGACCCAAGGCATTAGGAGGTGAAAGATGACATTTTGACAACTTTTGCAAAAGTTGTCAAAAATTGTCATGAGCAATTTTTATGCACTTTTTGCATTTTGTTAATTTAAAACTCCTCCAATGTCTCTAACCTCTTTATTTTAGGTTGAGAGAAGTTGAAGAATATTTTATACACCTCATGGATCCAATTCCCAATGGGGTGATTGTACAGAGAAGAGTTTTGATGCCAACAAACTAATAGAATTCTGTGTTTTTCCTGCAATTCTAGAGTTTTGGTCCATGGTACGGTTCTATATGGATTGGGATCCATTCCCAATGATGTGAATTGGTTGGAGAGGAGAGTTAAATCTATCTTGGTTTTGATTTGAAGTCTTTATTTTGTGTGTTTCTCCTGATATTCAAGTTTTACTGTAGGTACCCCGGAAAACCAGGGTTTACCTTGGGTTTTTCCTCCTTCATGGCCATATCTTGCACTTTACCAATCTGAGGCTCATGGGATTTGGTGGAAGGAAATTATGGTCAATTTATTCTAGGATTACAAGAGTGTTTTTCAGGAGGAGAAAGGGAGAGAAGTGTTTGGAGGGAACCTAGGTAGACATCTCCATGTGGCTACCTAGACCTTGAACAAACAAAAGTACCTTGTGTGCAAATGGTGATGATTCCAAGTGTGTAACCTTGGAATACCTATTGATTTATGTTTCCCAACATTCCAATGGTATTTTAATTGGTTGGTTCATTCATCTTAGCATAGATGCTTCACAAAAGAAGCCTAATTAGCCCTTTTAGGACAGTCAACATCCTACCGAAAAAAGCATTTATTTTCCAAACCCTGACCCTTCCTTTTGGGGACTTGTATAGCTTCCAAAAGGGTGTTTGAATCCATTATTTTTTTGCCAAGGTGTTTAGGAAAATTTGAACTTAAGGTCTCTTTACCCGCTGAATAGGGCTACAAGCAACTAGGCCTAATTGCGTGAGTTTCTTAAGGAATGAGCATGTATCCCTGCAACCAGTGCTTTGTCTGACCTTACCGAGTCTTGTATGACCCAAAAATGGTATGAAAATGATTTGTAACCCTTGGAGGTATCATGGAGTGTGTTGTAGTAAGATACCCCTGATTGAGTAGGCAAGAGTCTTGGAGATGGTGAGAAGATTGAACTAAAGTTGTAGAGCCTTGACTTGATAGGTTCCATTCTTGTGTTAAGGGGTCAGTGTCATACATTTTGAGGTGTTTGGCAGGTAACAAGGAGGGCTTTTCATCACTTCTTTCCTCGGGAGCATGGTTGGATACAAAGGCACTTAAACAGGGCTACTTGGATACCCATCCTAAGCAAATGACATTGACATCAACTTGACATCATCCCAAACATAATGAGAAGAATGCAACCCAAACTTGACTTAACCAAACTAAAAGTGAGAAACAAATGTAGAAATAAACTCCAAAGTAAGAGTTCCTAATTTTATACCCAAGTTGAATATATGTTATAGATATGACAACCATAGGGAAAGCATCCATGGACTAGACTATGGCCATGATCTAGCCCGACATCCTGAACACTCATTATTCATTCATCATAGACCTTTGATCACAAATTGTGTACTAGAATCAAATTTCTAGACTTTCTCACATCTTAAAGCAATCAACATCAACGACATGCCAAATTTTAGAAAAACAACTTTATTTAAACACAAGTTTAATTGTAGAGAGTAGATTCTAGATTCAACTATGTGAGATTTTTTTAGCATCAACGTTTCATGTCACACTTTGTGATCCATCATCAAGATAGTAGAGAGCTAAAGGAGGAAAAATTTCACAAAGTTGAATCCAAAAGCTACTCTCTACTATTATGATCTCAAGGACGAAAAATCTCACACAGCTGAAACCAAAAGCTACTCTCTACTATTATGATCTCAAGGAGGAAAAAACTCAAGAAGTTGAATCCAAAAGCTACTCTCTACTATTATGATCTCAAGGAGGAAAAATCTCACAAAGTTGAATCCAAAAGCTACTCTCTATTATTATGATCTCAAGGAGGAAAAATCTCACATAGCTGAAACCAAAAGCTACTCTCCACTATTATGATCTCAAGGAGGAAAAATCTCACACAGTTGAATCCAAAAGCTACTCTCTACTATTATGATCTCAAGGAAGAAAAATCTCACATAATTGAATCCAAAAGCTACTCTATACTATTACGATCTCTGAAAATTTAATATCTTTAACAGAATTTCAAAGCTATATACTTTGTCAACAACATAAAATTCTAAGAAGTCATAATCATAGGTGCCACTGGTTATTTGTCATCATTAATATTCTCACACAATGAATTTGTGCTTTCCATTTGGTTCGTCATCCAATGTGTATAGAATAATAATAATAATAATAGTAATACATTTTAAAAAGCTAGGGTTCAAAGATGCTGGTATATTGCCCCCCTGGAAAAAGTAGCTTCCATTCAAACTTACTCTTTCAGAAAGCATCTGTAGTTTGGACGCAACTTCATTCTATCCCCACTTATATTCATTCGTGCTTTCCACGCCATTAAATAACAACAATAAAAATGTGATCACCACTCACTGCTCTGTGATAACCCAAAAAGCTCACTACTCACTCATCTGTGATCACCGAAAGCAAAAAAGTGAAAACCAAACATATGATAAATACAAAAGAAGAAAAGAGAAATATTCTAGATGAAGAATCTCTCTGCGTTACTTCAATGCCACAGAAGAAAAGTTCTCATGTTTTATAGCCCAAGATATCATCTCCATGGCCATCTTACATTTTGCATTATATGCAGGCTCATTGTAAGTAGGCAAATTGTGTGGGAGCTGAAAGAAAATCTCTTTTTTTATGCCATAACCATTTGAAAAAAGCTTAAGTGGAAGATGGGTTTGGAAGGAGAAATGGAAGCCATGGAGCAGCAGGTGGAAGCAGTGGCAAAAGCATTTGTTGATCATTACTATTATCTCTTTGACAACAGCCGAGCTAATTTGGTTTCTTTGTATAATGATTCGAATTCAATGCTGATCTTTGAAGGGCAGAAGATCCAAGGAGCTAATAATATATTGCTCAAGCTCAACTCTCTGCCCTTTGAGCAATCCAAGCATAATATTTCTACCATTGATTGCCAGCACTCTGGGCCTGCAAATGGGATTTTGGTTTTTGTAAGTGGGAATTTTTTTTTATATATGTAATATAGATATTTACTGATAGAGTAGTTATACCTTCACTAATTTTAAGTGGATCTAAGATTTTTATATGATTTTAATTTATCAATAATTTAATGAGTGAATACAGATCAAATAAAATTATTTTAGTAATGATATAAAATCAAATTAATAAAATAGAGTTAGTTTTCACAAGAAATGCTAATCTTCATGAAGAAAAATAGAATTATAAGATTTCGTGATAGCATAAATGAATTCACAAGATAAAGAAATGGATGCACATATTGGAAAGAGAGGAGGCAAGTCTAGCTAATAAGAAAGTAACTTCAATTATCCAAAACTAGGTGGGAGTTATACTGAGGAAAAGATGCCATCCATCTTTATTTAACCAGGCTCACTACTGCAACTAGACAAACTAAACCAGATATGTAGGAAAATACATAATATCCAATTAAGGATAATATAAAACCTATAGTAACTGTAGACGCCTAAAAATGGTCAACGCTTGCGGAGTCATACTTTAACATTTACGCATTGCCTTATTTTAGGGTTTTTGCGTCGCATTAACATTTCTCCTATATCACGCACTTGGTCTTTATCATTTGCGAGCATCGAGTCCTTCTTCTGCATTCTTCAGTTGAATTGCTTTTGAAATTGGTCTTGTCGACAACAATCTTCAGTCATGATTTTGGTCAATCTTATCCTGTCGCATCAATGTGCGTGCTAATTTGTCATCATTTTGGACATCGTCAATTAGGGTTTTGTCCTCTTGTCAATCTTGTCATTTTATGATCGATTTGTCATCGATCGTTATGATTTTCAATCTTGTCGTTTTGCGTTATCATTTTCAATCTTGTCATTTTGCGATCAATTTGTCATCGATCGTCGTCCTTCTCAATCGTGTCAATTTGGATCAATTTGTCATTATTCCACGTAAATTGGCGCATTTATCAATCAAATCATTTATCAATTCAAAATCATGATCGAATCGACATCAAATCAATTTTATATCAAGACCTAATTGTCATCCTTGCATTTCTAATTTAACCTTGTTTGTCATTTTCTTTCCATTCTCCCTCTAGGTTAAATAATTTATTTATTTATCCTAAGTCTTCTTGTTACAATTAAATGTTTATTTAATTGGCTAATTAATTCCTCCTATTTTTGTAAATTAATTAATGAATGAGAAATTATTAATTAATTTACCTAATTTGCATCAATTTTCTAATTTCATCATTTCTAATTTCCTAATTCCTAATTTCCACCTATTTTCTAATTTGTCAAATTTGATTTTCACCTAATTAATTTTCTCTAGTCTCTCCCTATTTTTGTGCTTCGGTGGAAGCATAAATTTCTCATGCATCATACTATTGGCATAGCAAGATGTCATAGGCTTTTAGTCCTCTAACCTTTGCATTGGCAATATATCATAATTCATGAAATAGAAGGTGTCATAACCTTCTTTCTACAACTCAATTGTGCCATTTTTTGAAATCAATTGCCTCTAATGTCAATTTAATGCTAATCTTGTCTTTTCTCCAATTTGTCTATAAATTGGATGAATTTCTTCAATCAAAGATCCCCAATTGATCGCATTTTCTGGTCCCTAATCACTTTTCGAATCGATCCTCAAATCAATCACGCTTCGAGTATTCTTGCGCTACTATCTTGTCTACTTGCTTTCATCTCATGTGTAAGCACTAGTAGGTGAGATCCACAATAAAGCTATTTGAAGAAGAAATAAGGACAATGGAGCCACATGAAGGAGACATTCAAGTCTGCATTTGGTTTGCTTAAGTTTTCGATCTTGAATATCTTGTTTTCATATCTCTATTGGATGTAATTAGGATTGATCATTGCATTTGAGCTTTTGTGATTGAGCTATGACTAATATTGAATTGCTTGTGATGATTTCCGATTTACTAGCTACATTAATTGGTGAACCCGACGTGAACTAACCCCCTAATCATGCTTTTGAGTGCTCTTGAGATGATTTGCAGGTCAAAAACCCAAGAAACAGGGTAATGCAGGGTTTTCTGGGAACTTCTGCGCTTGTGTCAAGCATTCTGTGCCTATGTTAAGCATTTTGCGCCTGTGTCAAGGACAATCTGTGCCTGTGTCAAGCATTCTGCACCTGTATCAAGCATTCTGCGCCTGTGTAGGGACAAAAATAGAGGTAAAAGACAATGTTTTTCACTTGCAAATTGTTTTCTTTTGCATTTTGTTTTTTCTTTTTTTGGTTTTTTGGTACTGATTCTCTGTGCAGCACCTTGGCATACACATGGCAAAGACAACGAATGAAACTACTAACACATTTTATGCAGGTTCGATAGTCAAAGACTAAACATATCAAACTTCTGACTTGGGTTTTGCAGGTTGCCTTGGATTACAACTAAACTTTGTGTTTGTAATTAATATTTAGGCACCTAGTATGATTTCTAAATAGGATGGAATGAACATGTGTTCACTTTGCTTGTCGAGTTTGACATTGGAGTAGGAGAGTATGCTCTCATCCTTCTTAGGGTGATCAAAAATCTAGATCTTCAATACCATTCTCATGTTTTGGATTGTGTGTTACCTTTAGAGGGCCTGCCCTCCCGACCATTTGCTTTCTTTTGCAGTCAAGTGATAATCGTGAGAAGGGAATGACCCAAAGTGAGTACAGCTAGAATACCTTGGCATTCTAACTCACTATAAATAAATACCTGATGGGCGAAAGCTTTGAAGGAAGGGTTGCGTGGGAATTGTAGTTACTTGGGAAGTGATGACCCTTGAACTCTTTCTCATATCAACATCTAAGTAGGGCCTCACGGTCTAAATCGTGCTTGCATGCCTACATTTGTTTGGTATCTTGGTGGGCTTAATGTCTCAATCACGCTTGCGTGACACCAAGGAGTAACGCTTAACATAAATCCTTACTAAACACCTTGTATTTAGAGGCCAAAAATCCTTCTAGTTGCTTGAGAAGGACAAGTTTGGATACTTGGAAGAGATACTAAGTTCGCCATGGGGAGATTTCCATGGGGACTGATGCTTGGCTGCCCTGAGAAGTGAGTGCCATGGAGGGGAGCCCACGGGGTCAAGCATCTATGTATTCTCCTTGAATCTCATAACGAGTCTACCTCTCAAGTACCTACTGTCCTTGCCATCCATAAGAAAGGTGTGAATGCACATGATTGTCTTGAGTCTAAGTTAAAATATCTTGTCTTCTTTACTTGTCAAAAGTTGAGTTGTGTTTCATTTCAAAAAAACAAGACAAATTGATTCAAAACCAAGGTTAAACACAAGAGTATTTCATCCAACAAAGTTCAAAACACCTTCAAACATGGTTGTCAAACATTGTTCAAAATCTTGTCTCAACATTCATGTCACTTAGATTTAGGTTCATCCTAGGTTTGCATTTTGCAAATTCATTGTCAATTACCAAGGTTAAGTTTCACCTAGGTCATACTCCTTTGCATATCAATAAGGGTCATCCATTTGCACATGTCCTCTTGCATTAGAGTAATATCATTTCATAATTCAACCTTAGGTTTTGCCTTAGGTTGACATTGTCATACATTTGTATTTGCATACCCTAGGTCTCTTCATCAAGCTTAGGTCATTATCATATCATATTAGGGCCATTTGCATAGTAATTGTCCCTTTTCATATAGTGTCAAAACTAGGTTTTGTCATACTTGAGTAATGCAAATCTTTGATAAACCCTAAGTTATTGTTAGGAAGTCTAGACCTTGTCAAACCTTTTCTCTTTTGTCATCAATGTCATTTGGTCAAACCTAGCTTATTATCCAAGCATATAGGGGAGACATTGTCATTTTGTCCTTTTGTCACTTGGTCCTTTTGTCCTTTGAGGTCTAGACATCATTTCAATTTCCTAAGGGTCTCATTTTTAGAATTGCATTCATGAGTTTGTGAAAATCTTGAAAAAACAATAAAAACATTAAGTTGCATTGTCATCCTTTAGGTTGCATTTGTCAATCCCATTAGTTGCATTGCATAGTGACATGTTTGTTGAAATGAGGTCTCAACCTTCTTACGAAGCCATGTCATCACAATTGAGCAATCAATCATGTCAATCCAATCTCTACATGTCTCATAACTTGGATCAAACTTATCATGATGATGTAAATGTCCAAATACAAAAACTAGAAGAGAAACTAGCTCAAGAAAATGAGATTTTGGAACAAAGAGTGAAAAACATTGAGAAGAATAGATCACAAATGTCCAAAATGTTTCAAAAATTTCTAGGTCGAAATCCAAAGATTGAGCCAATTGATGTAAGATCTCTTCTTGAACGATCAGACATACCAGCTCTCCTCTCACAAATAGAGATGATGAAACAATTTCAAGAAAAGAGACAACATCAATTTCAACATTATGTGCCTCCACAACAAGAACAAGAAGGTGTTTACTATCAATCAGATTTTCAACCAGTACAACCAATGGTCCAACCAATTGTTCAACATATACAACCAATGGTCCAATTTCAACAATATGTCCAACCAACTATACAATGTCCACAAATGGTTCAACCAATGGTGGAATATCAATGTCAACAACCACAATCAGACATTCAAAAACAAAGGTTGCAGCACACACCAAGCCAAGTTTCAAACATGTCGGAACAATTGAACCAAGTCCAATATCAAAACATGACATCAAACCAAAAACAAGTTCAAATTCCAGATCCAATCATGTCAAAACCTAGAAAGAAAGGTGGCTTTATTGCAAGGATCTTAAGGAACCTACCAAGTGAGTTCTTTGAGGAAGATCGAGATAATACACTTATGTCTAGCAATGCCTCATCCCCCCACAAACAAATTGACTCTCCAATGGCATCTATCCCTACACCTCTAGAAGTTTCACAAGAACCTTCCATATTGTCCTCATCAAACAATACACCCAAGGATGAAATTACCCAAGGGCTATCCATAATTGATTGCCACAATAATCCAATTCATGATGAACATCCTTGTCATGTTTCAGAAATACAAGACCCAATGCCACCATGCACTTTATTGCCATTACCTATTTTAGAGGACCCCATTCGAAGTCCCTCTTCCTCATGTTCAAGCATTGATTCCTTGCCAGAATCCATCACAAATGTTCAAAGTGCATTTCCTTCATGCCAAACCATTGATCCCTTGTCAGAGTCCCCCATGCATATCCAAAGTCCAACCCCATGTCAAGAGGATAATTTAGAGCATAAAGAAACGCGTGTTAAAACGGATCAAGATCAAGATACTGAAACCTTATCATCCCATCCAATTGTTGACCAGGATCTCATCTTCCCAGAAACTCATGTTGATTCCCCTATTCTTGTCCATCCTATCCAAAGTCCTATTGACACTCCATGCCCCAAGAAAGATCAAGATATCCCAGTCCATCCAATCCCAAACGATCCCATTCCATTTCATGAGAAAAATGTCCTTTCAAATCCCATTGACATTCAAGATATTCCTTCCATCCTTTCCGATGATCCCATTAAAAGTCAAGAGCAAAGCACCTTTAAAGAGGATTCCAATGATATTCCTCCTTGTCAAGATCAAATTATTCCTTTAAATCCTCCACAAGATCCTTTTGTTCCTCCATCTCCTTGTCTTAATCCAGCATATCCACTCCAAGGTCTCATTTCTTTTGATGATCCCATTATTTCTCCCATTCCATCTCTTGAAGAACTTGTCATTGAACCATGTCCACAACACAATCCTAGTCCCCCTCATGATCCTAATCCCCTTCATGATTCTAACATGTTAGTGCAAGATGTTCATGAACCCTCGACATGCATAATTGGTTCTTCCACTTTGGTGAAATCCGATCCACTTCAAGATCTCATTATTTCTCTCATATCATATCCACCTCATAATGGACTCGCATCTTCTTCCCAAAGAAAAGAGTATCCTACAAGTCAAGATATTCATAAAGGAAAAGGAGTAGATCTTCATAAGCAAGAATCCCTTCATGTTAAAGAAAATATTAAGGGTCATGGCCTCAGTGAAATTCCTGAAGACGTGGGTACCCCTGCTAAATCCAACATCCCTTCAAAATCCAAGCATACACCTTCCCCATCATACTTTCCATCCATCTTAGGTCCTTATATTCCTTCATTCTCTATGCAAGGTCAACAAAGGCACACATCCTTGAGTAAATTTTATCCATCCAAAAGAAGTCCATTTCATTCATATCCATCCATGCATTCCTTTCCCCCTCCAAGCAATTTGGATGCCAAGTATAAATGTCATAAGTCTAGCAATCTACATGTATTCAAGGATCAACATGTCCAATATAATTGAAATGTCAAAACAAAGAACAATATGATCTATAAAGAAAAAGAAATATCCAAAAGGTCACAAAGGCCCACTGAGAAAAATAAAGGAAAGTCAAAATATATATGGGTTCCTAAATCCCTTATGCAAGCAATGCACTCCAAGGAACCACAAAAGCATGAAAAATCAAAAACCATGTGGATCCCTAAGCGGCTCCTTGAAGCACAAAAGCCTAAAGATACATCAAAATTGGCATCTACAATTGCTATTCCTCCATCCAAACATTCCAAGTCTATTCCTCCATCACCTTCTTTATCCATTTTGGGCCCTTATGTCCCAAAATCCATGGCCTTTCCTTCGTCAAAATCTCAATATCCAAAATACGTTTTTCCTCCATCAGTCCATCACCCCTCAAGGTGTGTGCCAATGTCAATCTTGCCAACATTTCCATCCACTCAAGCACAGTTCTTCCAATACCCTATCCATTATCCAATGCATATTTTTCATCCTTTGATCCCTTTGATCCCATCCTTTGCATAAATCCTAGCCTTAGTTTCATCTTATTTTCCATGTCCTTATCCTACCAACGTCTTTGAGCATGCTTTTAAAGATCATGGTCCATTTTTTTCAAGGCTACTATCCAAACAAAAAGATGTTTGAGTCCTTCTTTCATCCCCTATCATGTGTCCATTTTCGACTAAAATGTCAAAATCCAAAAAAAAAAATTTTAAAAAAAAAAGAGAAAAAGAAAAAAAAAAACAGTAAAGCACAAATAATTCATCCACTGGTGAAAACCTGTTAAACAGGTGCCCTGGGCAAGTACCGTGATGAAAACCTGGCAAACAGGTGTCATGCGTAATCCATGGACTTCTTGCACACCACAATTGGGGGCAGGTTTCCTCCTTCATATCCTATTGCCCTTCACTATCCTATCGAACCCCTGTCATTACCCTTCATATCCTATTGTCCCTCATGTCCAGTTTCCCTTTCCACCTTTGATCTTGACAAGGCTGAGGATCTTCATGAGCATCATGCATTTTGTTTGCAACTTTTAGTCTATCATAGCTTTTGGTCTTTATCCATTTGCTTATTATAACCTTTCATCTATATTCCCTAGCTTATTGCAACTTTCTGCCACTATCCCTTAGCCTATCCCGACCCTCAGTCCATGTCCCTTATCCATTCTTGGTCTTGCTTATCCTATCCATATCTTATCACTATCCATACACTCTTTTTCATTCCTTGATCTTGATCTAACATAAGGATGCAAAATCTTGATCTGACATAAGGACGCAAAATTTAAACATGGTTTTAAAAACCTCTTGACATGTCCCTCATGCCATGTCACTGCTTTACATTGTCATATCTAGTCTCTTGTCCCATCATGCAATAGCCCTTGAAAATTGCATCCGTATTGTCTCCATAATAAAAGGCCTTTGTCTTCCCTCTATCCACCAACATTTTAGCAAGCCTATTTATTCACCTGTCATATTCCTTGCCTTGCTAGACACTGGAGGCAAAATCCAAAAAAATCAAAAAATGTCCTTAAAAAAATCCTAAAAAAAAAAACACATAATGTCCTGAAAAAATTGAAAAAATTGAAAAATGTCCTGAAAAAAAAAATCCACAAAAAAATTGAAAAATGTCCTGAAATAATCCAAAAAAAATCAAAAAAATTTCCTAAAATAATCCCTAAAAAACATAAAACGTCCTGAAAAAAAAAAACGAACAAAAAAGCTATAAAAACTCGAAATTCCTACAAAGTGAAAAACATCAAAATCCAAAAACAATTTCTTTGGTATTTTGCATTTTGTCAATAAATGATCCCTTTTGTGCATAGACAAATCATTGAGCATACCTCCAACGACACTCACTTCAAACATTGTGCTTTAAGGAAATCACGCATTCACAGATGAACTATTCAACCAAGCATTCAAATTGATCAACATTGTCTTATCAATCGAACATCAGCATCAATATGATTTGTCTTTGTCAACATTATCATGGGTCTTATACAGGGTGTGGTATACTCGAAACCAGACTGTGTCTTGTCTTAGACGGGGTACCGCATGTCCTGAAACCAGACAGCATGATCGTCCTATCAGCACTTTCAGCTTTTGATAATGAAGATCAAGATGTTTGTTTGATTTGTTGGAATTTGTGCATCTTATCTTTTTACTGATTTATCTTTGGCTTCGGTCATGTTCCTATGTTGCTCGATGATGTCATTGAGTGATTTAGAGTGACCGGGATGGTTCCTGATCCTTTTCTTTTTTTCTATTTTTTTTGTTGTGATTTTTGTTTGTCTGCGATGTGTCTGTCTTTTGCAAAAAAGGGTTGCATTTCAGCTCTGGCCTTCAATTCCATGATGCTACGCATCCATTTTGCTACATTAAAATAAAGGTTCTCACCTACAAAGTGCATTACTGAAAGCAAGTTTTTCTTTGTCTCTAACTGTCCTCTGTCTCATTTCTTCTTACTAACATTTCTTCCGTCAGTTCGGATAGTCAGTTTGGTCTAGTGCTCCAATTTTTCAACACACCTATGCTGCATCCTGCATCCATTTGGTTAGTACATTTTCACTATATCAAGCATCACATCCAACATTTTATCCATTTCATATTATCAATGCATCAAAAACACATAAAAAAAAAAAATATACATGCTAAAGCTAAATGGCTTGAGTGATAATACTAATAACACCTTAGTACTTGGTCTCAATGGAAGATAGAGCAATAGCATATTCTTCCTTAACCAACAACTAGGACCAAAACTAAGTGAGAAGCTACGATTTGAAGTGATATTGCAAAATTTACAATTCAATTTTTCTATTTTGAATCTATACACCTAAACAAGTCAATATCAATTCCCATTGTTAAGTGAACACAAAACTATGAGTACCAAAAATGTAATGCAAAATTCACTTTTTGTCCAAGTCTAGTGTAGCTCATGGTGGTCCTACATAAATGAAGAGACCATATCCATAGAATATAAAACTTTTATGAATCAAATAATTGAGGCTCACAACAAGCTATTGATATAAGGTATTGTTAGACAATAATTAAGAGTAATGAATATATCAAGCTTGAGTCTAGAAATAAAGAGACTTGAAGTAGGCTTTTAGTTAGCCATGTGAAACTGCAAGAGAATATACAAAGTACTATTGGGCTATATAATGGTGATACTAGAAGTAGGCTAAGATATTAATCTTTATAGAATAATGTAACAAGACCAAGTTAGTCATTCAAAACCTACCATGAATATAATTCTTAACTATCAAAATTGACAAAGATCTCCAAATGATCCATAGGTCATCAACACAAACTAGACCTATCTATAGATAAGCTCCAAAATATTTTGCATGGAACCTCTGCAATCTTGGCCCAATTAATGGAATTTTTTTGAAATATATATGATATTTTTGTTGACATAAATTATAATTCATGGTCATATAAACTAGATATCAAACTTAGTGAAAATATGCTAAAGCCAAATGGCCTTAATGACAATATTAGTATCTCCTTCATACTTAATATTAGTGGAAGATAGAGAAATAGTATACTACTTCTTTCTTGATCAACAAATAACTAAGAAGCTATAATTTAAAGTGGAATTGTAATACTTCAACCTTTTTTCCAATTTAAATGTATACACCCCACCAAGTTAATATCATTACTAAGTGAATCAAAAACTATGAGTACAATAAATTTAACAAATTTTATCAACTTAGTTTCCTTATAGTGTAGCTCATGGTTCTCCTACATGGATCCAAAGACCAAGTCCATATTAGATATGGAATATCATTCCTTTTATGAATAAAATAAATGAGGCTTCCATTGAGCTATTGATACAAGATACGATTGACCAATGGTAAAGAGTATTGGGCATCATGTTTGACTCTAGAAAGAAAAAGACTTGAAGTAGGTTTATAGCTACCCATATGAAACCACAAGAGCATATTAAGAGTGTACTTGGACAATGTAATGGTTATCCTATAAGTAGAATAATATATTTGAATTGTGAGAAAATTGTTAGGATAAGGTGACATTAACCTTACAAATCCTAAGCCATTCACATGTCTCCATGTTCCTTGGAAAGTGTTCCCTAGGACATGTGAGAAAAATATTAAATATTTGTACTCCACATCTAATTGTAATTTTATTTTCAAGAGGTGAACATGAAGAAGTGATAAAGATAAATTAAAATAGACAAAATAAACTACTTCCCATGTCCACACTAAGATATGAAGGGTCATGCATTGGGCACCCAAGTTTGGGAGGAGAACAAGTGTCCCTTTGGTGATCTGAAGTGTCATCAAGAGATACAAGGCACCCAAAATGTTAAAGGTCTAAGTGTATTTGATTAAGGGTACTCCCTTTACAAACAACAACAACAACAAAAACAACAAAAACAACAAAGAAATAAACAAAAAATGCAAGAAAAAATTCTTTCTTTTTATTATCCCAGTGAAATGAAACTACAACATTCAAAATATAACATGCTATAACCACATGGTCTTTCTCATTACAATAATCTACATGCCAAAGCTACAATCTACACTTTCGGAACTATCATTTTTAACTCTTGTTTGCCTTCTTTATCTTGGGAACTATATCTACCCTAGAATGTTATAGAAAGTGTAATTCCCCCTTTTTGTGATCGACCACTTTTCTCTCATTTTTTCCCACTATGGAAAATACAGAGAATATGTCCAAAATGGGTTTTGGCACCCATGAGAGTATTTTGAAAAAAAATTATTTTTCCTCCTAAAGTAGCACAACTTCCAAAGGCTATATCTTTTGATATGGGAACCTAATTGAGCCCAGTATTTTTAAAATTGAAGATATCCGAGTGATCTACACTAATCTTTGCACAAATCATCAATTGATCAAACATTCATCAAGGTCCAATTCGATCCTTTAAAGGTACAAAATTTAAGTTGAATATATTTTTATACAATTTTTGAACATTGAAATATTAATATCTCCCAAACGATACATGATATTGAGATGATTCTTTATCCAATCATTATATTTTCCCACTCTTCTCCTTGGGGTCAATTTTAAGGTTCATAGATTCACAAATGCAAACTTACTAAAAATAGTCACCCTACCTTTTTTCAGCCCTTACTGACAATTATTCACAAAAATTAGTAGAATTCAAAATAAACAATATTTTCGGGTGATGAAAGATTGCTCTTACCTCTTGCATTAGACACATGGGGAAATTTGAGAAGTGACCTTGTCACATCTCAAGTGTGTTGGAATACAAGGAATCCAAGAACACTGAGAGGGGGGGGTGAATCAGTGTTCTGTCGGTAATATAAGTTTTTACCTTATTATAACATACACATATAAACTGGTAAATGAGGAAACATATAACATGAAGTAAATAAACCAGCCACATGAATGTGTTGGTATTATGGATGTGTTGCATTAGTTTTGTCATTGATGTCAACACCTATCCTTCTGGAGATCTACATTTTTGATTTGGCACTATGGTTATATTGGTTTACTATTGAACCGACACATTGTGTTCACCAACAAGTTCAGTGACTTATGCACAGTCACCGCTATATTGTTTGCCGGCAGGTTATATGGTTCAACGACACTGATGATGACTTCTTATCATCTGTAGATCACTTGGTTATGTTGAAGACATGGTTTGGATACTTGGTTTTGATGTTTTGGTTATTGGTCTAATCACTTTGACTTATTTGCTATTATCGACAGATTGGTCTACGTTATGGACCGGTATGTGTTATATATTCTAGATCAGCACGAAACGTTATGGAGATGATTTATTCATTGGATATTGTTGTAAATGTATTGAGCCGACATGTTGTATCGCATCAAGACTTATTTGTAATTGATTTTATTGTAATATTCTTAGTGAGCCGACCTACACATTTGGTCTTAGGTTTTGTATATATGTAAGATCTCATTTATGAGATGAGAAATTGGATATGGTATTGTAACATGGTATGTGCGAGTATTGAAGATCATATGAGCAGACCATAGAGAAGGTTTAAGGAAGGTTTGAATGTGATTGTCAAAGCTTAACTGGTATTGAATCCTGCATCGGAGATACTATTTTGAGAAGTACATTATTATAGGATTTAACCATCCTACTATAGTCATTGCGACTCCCATTTGAGCAGTGTGCTCTAGGTGGTTGGCCTTTCTACATGTGCAAACCCCATTTGTATACACATACTATCTGCAGTAGTATCATCTGATTGTGGGTAAGGTTTCCCACATTGGTTTTTCCGCTTACAGGGTTTCCACATCAAAATCTTTGTGTTATGTGTTGTGGATGTTTTTTCTCTTTCTGTTATATGCATTAAATTTCACTGGTATTTATATTAACTGTTAATCTGTTTACCAGCATTGAGTTTGGTTTACCGATATTAAGTATCAAGTTTGATTAAGTTAAAATTGGGTTGAAATTCATTAACAACTGATTCAGCCCCCCTCTCAGTTGCCTTCTAGTTCCTAACAGAATGAACACCATAACACACTGAATTTATACATGGAAAACCTCAAAAAGGAAAAACCACAGTGGGATTTTTGACCCACAATATCAATTCACTGGCCATATGAAAGATATTACATAGCATGGGGGCCTGCACATGGAGGAAGGCACATTGCCTAGAGCACACTGGTCAACACAAAAGAGTCTCACTGACTACAAGCTTCTGCTGAGATAAAACAGTAATGGTGAACTCACAAAATAAATCTGCAATGCCAAAAATAGTTTCGGTTATAGCTTTGTTGCGTACCGGTTCATAAACCTTGAGCCCTTTTACCGGTATCTCCTTTCCTCCAAGAATGCTTTAAAAACCATCCACTGATGATTGCATGATATAACTTTTACATACAAATGACCTACATACATATCCTTCGCATCACATTATTCTTCTCCACATTCTTTATACACATTTTCCTATATCAAAATGATGTAATAAACTGACTTGTATACGCTTTACAAACAATATGCCTTATGTGGTCTTACAATACATTACAAAAGATATTCAATGTCAGACCTATACAATAATTACAAAATTATTTTACAAATAAAACCTTTCGGATCCCAAATGGATGTCGGCTTCTGTAATGCCCTCCAAAATACCCTAAAGAAACTAAACAATAATATACAAATGGAGATAAAAAAATTTTAATTAACATCTAATAACAACTAATGCAACACATAACATCTCCACTTATTTACATTCGTTCATCAATTAACCAATATGAACATACATCATTACTCTTTTAATGAATTAACGCAAGCGGAAATAACACAACATCATTAATCTTTCCCTAGGGTACTTTAGCATCATTACTTAAATTCATTTCCATGATAGAATACTAGGCACATGACATGTATATTTCACCTTCATTGATGCATCATAATCTAATTATCTACTCATGAGATATGCAACCTACAACATTACTTACTTCCCATGATATGCATAGTTTTCTTTCTACCAATGCATCTATATGAATCATTCATGTTTACTAAATCCATTTAACATCCTATAACATATTCATTTATTACTCCATGAACATTCATCTTTCAAGATTATTTATCATTATAACTAGCCTCTAATCATTCCATGAGATAATACAACTGATCCATAATGCAATTCCATTGTATTCCAAATATAATCCATTTATTTCCATGACAAATAAGATCACCTCTCTACAATAGTACAATACAACTAGGCCTTAATTCCAATTTCCAACTACATTTCATCAACAAATATAAGTACATTAAATGCATCATGAGCATAGCTCTTTCTACTACAAGATTCCATCTATGATATGCAAAAGTATTACATTACATACAATTTATCTTATCCATTACATAAATATGCTACAAGGTACATCCATAGTACATAATGAATAAGAATCCACATCCACGCAAGAAGAATCCAAAAGAACATCCCAATGGCTAAAAAGAACAAACCTGCAGACCATGTGGAACCAAAGTAACCACCCCTCATGCTACGAGATGACACAAGGTCCCAACACATACTCTAAACCTAAGCTAGCACCTATAACCAAGGAGACTAACCACACAAGGACTCTCAAGCAAGAACTTACACAATACAACAAGAATGAACTTCTAGAGGAATAAAACTCATCAAAACATAAATGCATCCAATAAGCATAATCATAAATAATAAAGTGGAAACACATGTAGGAGTGGAGTGTCATCACATGCCATCCTCATAACATAATAACACAAGGCACTCGCCTGATGGACATGTGGAGCCATCTCAACCTATGAGAGACAAAGGGAGATTAGCTTACCATCTTCACGGCCTTCTCATGCTTATCCTAAAACATCCTCCCTAGGACTAAGTCATGAGGCACAAAACAATTTATCATCTTATTAATTAATCTAACTACCCAACCCATCAATTCTTATGTTATCACTTATTTACAGATCACGGAAAACTCCATTGTGCCCTGGTGGTCTAGACTTCATCAATCCTTACAAGGAACCTCATGCAATCCTATCTCTCGTGACCCCGGTCATCACAAGGAAGCCAAATCGCCCCTAACATGGTCTCAAATATGACAACACAAGAGGCTCTAGAATCATAATTAGATCTGAGAACATACATAAATCTGAAATCACAAATATTCCATATGCAAACAACAATCTCATCTCATAATCATGAAACATGTGAAAATTAACATCATGAGAACCAAAAATCAATGAGCCTCTTGGCCAAATAAACATATCAAGGTCATAACAAATGCCATCAAATCTGAAACAAATCATCAAATAATCTCAGCAAGGCCTATCCACTTGCTGGTGCATAATCACAAGAATCTCAATCTCTCTCTTGGCGCATCAACAATAGAGGAAGCACAAACAACTCAAATGGAGTAAAATTCATACAAAACTCAAAAATAAATCATATGAAGACATCACCAATCATAAATCAACATTAGACAACATCATAAATGCCCTCAAAAAGCCTCTGGTACAGCCCCAAATCCAACTGACATCACACAAACTTCAAACTGGAGAAAACCATAAAAATACACAGAATGGTGCATATGACTGATACTTTAGTGCATTTGGGTGATCTCTTAGCACATAGGGTGATTATCTTAGCACATATAATCATTCCTTTAGCGCATAAAAAAAAGTGTAAATTTCGGCAGAAATCTGCTTAAGTGTGGGATCAAAACTGCTCGAAATATAATCAGCCAAATATGACATATTTATACTCATTGGAATCGACACAAAATGACCTATAAGAATATGTGAAAAAAATAAAATAATAATATTCACCCAAGGAACTCCATTTGAATACATAATGCAGACTTTTGGAGGAAGAACATCTCCAGCATTGTCAAAACTGAGGCAATACTCAACAACCTTGAATCTAAAACATAGTAAGCATAATATATGACTCAAATACATTTAAAAAGACATTCCACATAACAAATAACATCCATACACAAGAAGATGAGTGAAATAAAAAGGGGAAATTTTTTTGTGAGTCTCTTCTACGGTAGAGCCAGATTGGGAGCTCACAAAGACTCCTCTTTCCTAGATTCACAATCTCCATAAGAACTCATCTACCAGGTTAAAATATCCCTAATATACAATAGAAATATATTAAAATAATTCATACAAGACATATACAAAATCTGCAAGCTATTCCTCATGTTGAACATTCATGACAATGCACAGGAAGCATTATTTCCAAAACTATAAACCAACCAAAGAATCTAGAATCCCATGGCTACCCATTCCAAATCTAGGAAGACTAAAGAGAATGCATAAACCAAATCTTTTTTTTTTAACCAAATCAAACACGGAGCATACAAGTTTCAAAACTTTGAAAGCAAAACAAGAAACTAATGGAGAGGCCTCCAACCTGCAACCTGTGTGATGGTTTGTAGCTAAAAAAAGAGCTCCCACAAGCCAAACCAAATCCAATCCAAGCTCCAGCCAAAACCAAGAGAGAAGAATCCAAAACCAAGAAGAAAACTTGCTGGAGAAATTTTCCAGAGAATAGCCAACCCAACCTGAAAAACCTCGCGGGAATGAAAATAAAAAGCAACAATAATCCAAAACCCTAGCCTCAATCTTGGCCAATCAAAATATTTAATTTTGAAGTATATTTTACCAACCCACCATATAATATAATTTATTCACCCATTTTGAATTTAACCAATGAGAGTGAAGGGTAGGTAAAGTAAATAAAATATACTTATTCAACTAAGTGGGATTGGTTTTATTTCTTTATTTAATTTAATATGTTCATACACCCCACTTAGGAATAAAAGTGAAACTTTTAAATAAATATAAGCTGAAAATAAATTTAATCCAAAAGGGGATTAAAATAAATAAACCAAAAGCTAATAAAATAAATTAAAGAACCAAATAAATATAAGATATCAAATAAATATTAAACCATAGAAAGTCAAATAAATAATTAAATAATCAAATACCATTAAAGATTAAATCCCAAATATTAAATAAATATTAAACAACAATAAAGCTTATAAAATCAATAAATGTTAATTATCAAATAAATATAAATATCAAATAATTAAATATTCAAAACATATAAATTAAATACATTAAAATAAACATTTCCAAATAGAAATCTACACATCAAGAGCCACATAATTACTCTAACATAATCAAGTAAATTAACCGGTATAAACTAGACTCACAATACCAAAGAACCAAGCTTACTAACTAACATGGTGAATTATGCCAACATGCTGACTACTCACGATGAACAACTTAGACCTAGATTATGTGAGGGGAAACTCATGCCATCTTCGAATCACATAAGCCATTGGAACTAAAGACACGCTCAGACCTGTGAAGCCAGGTGGAGTCGATGTCTGGTACATGCAAAATCCTGCAACCACAAAAGGGCAATACAACATATACATATACATATATAAAGCAAGCAAGTGATAGAGAATCACAACAACACATCCCACACATAATGAGTGATGTGTAATCATCTCTATCACGAAGACAATCAAACAATAGTCAAACACATCTCATAAACATCTCATCATATGTAAACATAGTGAGCATATAAAATCCATCAAGTACATATATCATCAAATCACATGATCAATCATGATAGTACCAACATCCATATAGATAATCAAAATAGCATATGTCCAATATTATCTAACATCAATCACAAGTCACTGAAGCACATGAGTAATCATCATCCAAATCATCAAAATATAGTCTAGATAAGTTTATCAAGCATAATATAAATGTCAACTCTATTCAAAATAAGTCAAAGCAAGGGTGGACACTACATCCTCCCCCCCCCTTTGCCTAGGCTTACTCTTGGAAACCTGAGAACAAATAGGGATATATCTCTCTCATCTGCACTGCATCCTCCCATGTAGCCAAAGAATCATCAATTGGATCCCGCTAGACCCTTACCTGCTCTACGTTTCGGCCTTTGAGGGACATCTCTATGTGCTAAAGAATGCGCACAGGCTCCATAGAAATTTGCGCGTCCTCAACCTATAAAGCATTTCAATCCAACACATGCCAAATATCAAGATGATATAACCTCAAAACTAAAACATGAAAAACATCATGGATGCGAGACAAGCTAGGTGGAAAGGCAAGGCGATAAGCCACAAGACCAATCCGTTCCAAAATCTCAAAAGGTCCAACAAACCGAGGCGCCAACTTAGAGCCTTTTCCGTAATGGATCAGACTCTTTCGTGGCTGAACTCTCAGAAATGCCCTATCACCAATAGAAAACTGCCTGTCCACTTGATGAGCATCCGCATATTTCTTCTATCTATCCTAAGCAGCCAACAAATGCTCTCTAATGCGAGCCACCTGCTCCTCCATATCCCACAACATCTCTGATCCAATATGTACTCTATCCTCTAAACGGTCCCAACTCAAGGGCATGCGACATGGTCTACCATATAAAGCCTGATAAGGAGACATACCAATAGAGCTATGGTAACCATTATTGTATGCAAACTCAACCAAATAGAGATAATCCTCCCAACGAGCCTTCTGATCCATCATGTACATCCTCAACATATCCTCCAAAACCTGGTTCACCCTCTCTGTCTGTCCATCTGTCTCAGGGTGATAAGCTGAACTAAAGTTCAGCTGCGTACCCAAATCATGCTAAAGAGTTGTCCAAAATGTTGATGTGAATATTGGATCGCGATCTGATATGATCCACTGAGGAATACCATGCAACCTCATAACTCCTTCCAAGAAAACCCGAGCTATTGTCGTTGTTGTATAAGAAGACCTGATCGAAGAAAAGTGCGCTACTTTGGTCAATCTGTCTATAGTAACCATAATAGCATCATGACGACGTGAAGACATGGGAAATCCAACTATAAAATCCATAGATATAATATCCCATTTCCATCTTGGAACCAAATGTGACTATAATAATCTTGCGGGATGTTGATGCTCTGCCTTCACTCACTAACACTCAAGGCAACATGCCACAAAATCTGCAATATCTCTCCTCATACCAGACCAATAATATATCTGTCTCAAATCCGTGTGCATCTTCTTCACACCTGGATGTGCTGAGTAAGGTGCATGATGTTCCTCTGACATGATCAAATCTTGAAGACCTTTTGATGGTGGAACATAAACACGTCCCAAATGTCCAAGAAGTCCATCTAATTCCACTGAGTAACCTGCATATTTTCCCTCAAGAGCTCTACCTGCAGCAACCTCTGCAATAATCTCCTGATACCATACATCTGAAGGAAGGGCACTAAGAATATGGCTCCTCAAATCCACACTAAGAGACATTGCTGAAATCTCATGCCTCCTGTGACTCAAAGCATCTGCTACCACATTCTCTTTACCCTAAATATATCTCACCTCAAAGTCATACTCACATAAGAACTCCATCCAATGCCTCTGCCTAGCATTCAAATTTGGTTGCGTGAAGATATACTGCAAACTGTGGTGATCCCTATGTAACTTGAATCTATGCCTAAGAAGAAAGTGCCTCCATCTAACTAAAGCATGAACTACTACTGCCAACTCAAGATCATGGGTGGGATAATTCATCTCATGATTCTTAAGTTTTCGTGACTCATATGCAATCACACAACCATCCTGCATCAATATTGCTCCTAGACCCTCCAAAGAAGCATCTGTGCACACCACAAAATTCCCCAAAGGATCTGGTACTGCTAAAATAGGTGCACTGGTCAAACGCTCCTTAAGCATATGAAATGTTATCTCACACTACTCTGTCCAAGAAAAATTGTTTCCTTTTCTATGAAGAGAAGTGATAGGATGAGTTATCCTTTAGAAATTATGAACATATCTGCGATAATATCCTGCTAAACCCATGAAACTACGCACCTCTCCCACATTAGTGGGTGCTGGCAAATCAACAATCGCCTGAATCTTCGAGGGATCAACTGCACTACCCTCTCCAGAAATCACATGACCAAGATACCTCACCTCTATCTAGAAGAAATCACACTTTGCCAAATTGGTGTATAGTTGATTCTCCCTAAGACACTGCAAAATCTGCCTCACATGATCCTCATGCTCCTCAATCGATCTCGAATAAATCAAAATATCATCCAGAAATACTAATACAAATCTATCTAAATACAACCTGAATACACCATTCATCAAGCTCATGAAAACTGAAGGTGCATTCATGAGACCAAAGGTACCACTGTGAACTCATAATGACCATATCTAGTGTGAAAAGTTGTGCGATGAATGTTTGCCTCCTGAATCCTCAACTAGTGATACCCAGACTTAAGGTCAATAATCTTAGATAAAACCTTGGCATCCTTAATCTAGTCAAATAAATCATCTATCCGAGGCAAGGGATATCAGATCTTCACCATCACCTTATTAAGTTGTTTGTAATCAATGCATAATCGAAGAGATCCATCCTTCTTCTTCACAAATAACATAGGTGCTCCCCAAGGGGACACACTAGGATGAATAAACCCCTTCGCCAACAACTCCTCTAACTGGACCCTCAACTCATCCAACTCCTGCGTGGTCATCTGATAGGGAGCCCTAGAAATAGGCTCAACTCCTGGCACCAAATCAATCCTAAAATCTATATCTCGCCGAGGGGGCATACCTGGAATCTCACTAAGAAAAATATCTGCAAACTGCTGAAGAATGGGATGCTATTGCAATAAATCCTCTAAGCTAACTCCCTCATCCACATCCTTCACTCTAACCGCAAACTATATAAAAAGAATGAACTCCCAGAGGCATAAAACTCATCAAAACATAAATGCATCCAATAAGCATAATCATAAATATCATGGGGAAACACATGTAGGAGTGGAGTGTCATCACATGTCATCCTCATAACATAATAACACAAGGCACTATCTTGATGGACATGTAGAGCCATCTCAACCTATGAGAGACTAAGGGAGATTCACTTACCATCTTCACAACCTTCTCATGCTTATCCTAAAACATCCTCCCTAGGACTAAGTCATGAGGCACAAAACAATTTATCATCTTATTAATTAATCTAACTACCCAACCCATCAATTATTATGTTATCACTTATTTATAAATCATGGAAAACTCCATTGTGCCCTGGTGGTCTAGACTTCATCAATCCTTACAAGGAACGTCATGCAAGCCTATCTCTCGTGACCCTGGTCATCACAAGGAAGCTCACTCCCCCCTAACATGGTCTCAAATATGACAACACAAGAGGCTCTAGAATCATAATTAGATCTGAGAACATACATAAATCTAAAATCACAAATAATCCATATGCAAACAACAATCTCATCTCATAATCATGAAACATGTGAAAATTAACATCGTGAGAACCAAAAATAAATGAGACTCTTGGCCAAATAAACATATCAAGGCCATAAGAAATGCCATCAAATCTGAAATGAATCATCAAATAATCTCAGCAAGGCCTATCCACTTGCTCGTGCATAGTCACAAGAATCTCAATCTCTCTCTTGGTGCATCAACAAGAGAGGAAGCACAAACAACTCAAATGGAGTAAAATGCATACAAAACTCAAAAATAAATCATATGAAGACATCACCAATCATAAATCAACATTAGACAACATCATAAATGCCTTCAAAAAACCTCTGGTACGACCCCAAATCCAACTGTCATCACACAGACTTCAAACTGGACAAAACCATAAAAATACATAGAATGGCGCATACGACTGATACTTTAGTGCATTTGGGTGATCTCTTAGCGCATAGGGTGATTCCTTTAGCGCATAGAAAAAAAAGTGTAAATTTCGGTAGAAAACTGCTTAAGTGTAGGATCAAAGCTGCTTGAAATATAATCAGCCAAATATGACGTATTTATACTCGTTGGAATTGGTAGAAAATGAAATATAAGAATATGTGAACAAAATAGAATAATAGAATTCACTCAAGGAACTCCAATTGAAAACATAATGTAGACTTTTGGAGGCATAATCTCCAACACTGTCAAAACTGAGGCAATACTCAACAACCTTGAATCTAAAACATAGCGAGCATAATATATGACTCAAATACATTTAAAAAGACATTCCACATAACAAATAAAATTCATACACAAGAGGAGGAGTGAAATGAAAAGGGGAAAAAGTCTTGTGAGTCTCCTCTACGACAGAGCCAATTTGGGAGCTCACAAAGACTCTCCTCTTTCCTAGATTCACAATCTCCATAAGAACTCATCTACCAGGTGTATGCGGGAAAAGCGGGTCGATAGAACTTGAAATGTTAAAAATGGAGTTCTAGGGAGCCTTTCTCACACACCCACATGATTTCTTGGTGCAAGCTATGGAGTCATGGAGTATGGCTCAGCTTTCCAAGGTTGGTTCCATGGTTCTCTATCTCACAAGGTCCCTCAAACTAATGTCTTTGCTCTCAGATCACTGAGCAAAGTGGTTTAGGGATGACAAATGCAAGAACGAGGGATGCTTTGTTTGATTTTAAGATGAAATGCATCCTAAGCTATGCATGATCCTATAAATGCAATAAACTAGTTATAAGATGACAAGATTAGTAGCAAGATTATCCTAGCATGATATACAAGTCTATGATTAAGCTAGATGATAAGGAAAATACTCTAAACATGTATATTTAGATTTATTCCTATTGAAAAGAGAGGCTAAATGATGAGCACAAATGATATATTAAAGCTTGGATGGATTTTAGTATAAGTATGATGCTAAAGACTTGGATCTATCAAAATGGAGGAATGAGAGCTCTATTTATAGCAAAAATAGGGCAATGGATGGTCAGGATTGAAAGAGTTAATCAAGGGCTAAGTTTGAAAGTTGGGAATCCATGTTTACAATTGGCACCAATGAAAGGTGACAATTGTCAACATGAGGTTGGTTGAGAGGAGATGTAAGAAGCATTAAATGCTTAAGAAGACCTCATGGTTACCCTAGGGGTTAAGGGTTAAGGTTAAGTTAAGATTACCCATTGGATAAAGCTTTTATCCAAAGGATAAATTCTTGTGCAAAGGATTAAGGATAACCATGGTCAAAGCAATAAATTCTTGATGAGACCCTTGGGTTACATGGAGGTTGAGTTTAGGGAAATTCTTTAACCATGCTAGAGGGTTGAGTTAACCATTAATGGTTTGGGAGACTTTCAAAGTTAAGTGGTTGAAGCCTTTAAGGGTTTTCAAAGACTTTGAGGGTTTGAGAAGTGACTTCCCCTTGCTTAGGGATGTGACAAAGTTTAGGAGATGGGTTTAGGCTTAATTGGAAGCAATTAGAAGAATCTAGAAGGGGTTAGAAATAGGGCTTAGGAGGCAAATGGGAGGTATAGGATTTTGCAAGTGGATGAAAGGATAATAGGTTTTAATTGAAAAAAAATGGATTTAATTCAATTTGGTTGCAATTTGGGGAAATCAAATAAATTAGATTTATTCAATTTAGGATAAACTTATTTAATTAAATTTGAATTTAATTAAAAGTGGATAGAAGGGATTTAATTGAATAAAATGATTTATTCCATTAAATGGTAAAAAGAGGCCTAGTGAATTTAATTGAGTAATTTACTTAATTAAATAGTGGAATGCGGGTAATTTAATTAATTTGGATTTAATTAAATAGAGAAATGAACATAAAATATTCATTTAGGAATATGGTCAGTTTTATACGTCTACATTTTTCCACTCTTTGAAGTGACGTGTGTGCACATGTTATTTCAAAGAAAATGATGCATCGTTGTGATTTTATGATCAATGTTGTCTTTATGGATTTTCATGTAGTGCCCTAGATTTGATGTGTGATGCCCCAAATTTGATAAACGATGTTGATAATGCCCCCTCGGGAGATGAATCAAAATTTTGGAAAATTTGATTTGATTTGATAATTGTGTTTGTTGTGCAAAATTTTGGCTAGGTGGAATGTGTAAATTGATTCATCTCCCAATAATTGACGTGTGCGAGGGTATGAGGGAGACCGCGAGCAAATTTCATGCTCATTTCCCTAACCCTAATTTTATTTTACCCTATAAAAGGGAAAAAGTGCATTGTTTTGTCTCATTTGTGCTTGTTGACCTTGGAGAAAGAGACTTTTGGAGAGAAGACAAAATGCCTATTCTCTATTCTATGCATCGATTCGAGTGCGTTCGGAGGTATCGGAGGCCTGCCGCATATGGACCACTGGTAAGTCAACCCTTTTGACCCCTTTTTGATTTTTAATTTGATCATTTTTGGTTAGTTTTTGAATTTTGAAATGCGGTTTTCATGTTTTGGCGCATAGGGATCTTAGTTTAGCGCATACAAAAAATTCCATAGCGCATAGGGTTATAATTTAGGGTAGTGTCCGAAAATATTTAGGGTAGCGCATGAAGTTTTTAGGTTAGCGCATGGCCTTAGGTTAGCACATGAGGGACACAGGGTAGCGCTTAGGGTTAAAAGGGTAGCACATCAGGTAAACCTAGCGCATAGGGTCCACAGGGGGTCGCATGGGCAGGGGGATGTAGCACGTAGGTTAGACCTAGCGCATAAGGTTAAATAGGTAGCATAGACGTGGGATAGGTTAGCGCATGGATCGGGTTTACCGCTTAGGGTAGATTAGCTGGTGCATGGATAAAAAAGGGTAACGTGTAGAGTTAGTCTACCGCATAGGGTAGATAGGATAGCGCGTGGAGAAAACAAGGTAGCGCGTGGATATGGTTTAGCGGGTAGCCAAATTTAATTAGCGCATGCAGTAGTTTTTACATGATAGGATGATTTGCGAATGTAGAAAAATACATAGGATAAGGTTAGTTTTGCCTGGGGAGGTGGGTTTTTTCCATTTGTTGTGTCGGCTGTCATGGTTTTGATTGTTCGTCCAATATGAGTACTGATATAACTTGGTTTTATTTGTGGATATTCAAGTTATTTATGTAGATATTAATGTATTTTTGTGATCTAAACTTGATTCGATTTGCATTGCTTCAAGTTAATATATGTGGAGCCTGATTTGTGTTACAAGTTGATATGATTGTGGAACTTGAGTTGTGTTACAAGTTGATATGGGTTGGAAACTTGAGTTGTTTTACAAGTTGATATGGGTGGGAAACTTGAATTGTTTTCCAAGTTTTTGTGATGTGGAGACTTGATTTGTTTTACAAGTTTTGATATGGTTTTTGAAAACTTGAGTTGTGTTACAAGTTGATATGGAATGATATGATGTGGAACTTGATTAGATTTGCAAATTGTTTCATGTTTTTGATGTGACTTTGATTTTGATATCTTTGTTTTTATGTGGAAACTGATATTGGACTTGTTTTTCTTTTTGAGAGGAGCGATTGGGAGTGGTTTAGTCACGCGAGTGATTCCCCAGACCATGGGCTTTGATACCTCAGTTGGCACAGGCTGACTTAGATGTTATTGAGAGATGTGGCCTGTCATCTTTATTAGATATGCCTCGGTTTACTATGAACCGGGGTTTACTCACAACGCTTGCAAAGAGATGGCATAGTGATATGAACACCTTCCACTTTGCTATAGGTGAGATGACGGTGACTCCTGAGGAATGTTATAGGATATTGCGAATTCCCATAGCAGGTGCATTATTACTGTATGAGTAGATAGAGGAGGGCAGGATAGAGGCACTCCGTCGCATATCTCATGATGAGACAGTGTGTGGATATGAGATCCCTTGGCAGGAGTTCTTGGATCTGGACTATGCGCCTCTTCCGTCAGTACTAGCAGGTTTTATAGGTGGATTCCTATGTCCCGACCGTAGATCAAAGGGATTTTCCATGGGTTGGGGATTGGTGCTAGAGGAGATGGTGACACAGGGCCACAGGTTTGTGTGGGGATCGGCCATGTTAGCTCATTTATACAAGGATTTACATGAGGTGGTATACTTGGGTTACGACAGTTTGTCAGCTGGTGTGACACTCCTACAGGTATGGTATTGGGAGCATATTCTAGCAGCTAGGCCATTGGTGGATAGAGATAGGCCTACTGGGTGGGCATATGCATATGGATACATGGGGCTAGTTGTCCAACGTAAGTTGGGAAAACTTGAGCATTGGAGGAGGGTGTTGGATGACATCGATATGGTCATCTAGCGACCGTATACAAATTACGAGGTATGGGCTGAGGATGGGCTGGAGATGCCGTATGTTTTTATGAGTCGGTTTCTGATAGGGCGGACACCCTTTGAGATCGATGGATTTCAGGTTGGCAGGGTTTTGCAGTAGTATGGTCGGTAGTAGGGGATACCATATGGGACCTGCTTATATGCGCGTTGAAGGTAGGATATACTGGATTGGGGTTCGACTATTGATAGTGGAGCATCTGTAGAGGAGTTTTCTAGCTTAGCGGGCCAGATATGTGACTATGCTCCTGAGATTTTAGATGCTGGGATGATGCATGAGTTTGTTGGTTTGGGAAAGCATTTGGAGTTTTGGTACCAAAACAAGCCAAAATACCTTAAAACCTATGAAATACTTTAATTTTTTCTATTCCCTTACATTACAAATTAGGTGTGCAAGTTGGTGGAGTGTCTAATGGGTGTCTCTAGTGTGTTTGGAGACGTAATAAGGCTCTTGGAAGACTACAACAATCAATTTTTGAATAATGTTTTTCCAAAGAAACATGACTTAATTTTGACATATGTTTAAGAACTTCCAAAAGGGTATCTAGAATTTTATTTTTTTTGTTCCTAAGGTCAGTAAATAAAAAGTTATGGCCAAAAAGACCTCTGAGTAGGGCTACTAGAATCTAGCCATCTTAGAAAGCCAATGGTGTGGATTGGCTTAGATGGGTTTGTTTCAAAGGTGGAATTGATTTATTTGAGTCCAATAGGGTCTATGAACATGATGGAATGCCTACCCCAATCCTTGATAATGTCTATAGTTGTGTTGTCCAAGTTGGCCACATTGTGAAACATTACCAAAGGGTGGAAATATTGTGTTGAGTATCCTATTGTGCAAACTGGAGTTTGGGGCTTGAAACCATAGTCTTGGTGTTTTTTATAACCCCTTAGTCCCTCTGCATCAAAGTGGTATCAAAGCCAAAAGTTTTGATAAGTGTGAAGGAGAAGTTTGTGAAGAATTTGAAGTGAGGTAGAGATGCCTCCTAAAGCTAGATCTATGATGGCCAGGAGTTTGAAGGCCCTAGAATTTGAAATTGAAGCATTGAAAGCCAGAGAGAGAAGGAGAGATAGGGGTGAAGAGAGTGATAGTGACCCCAAAGAAGAAGAAGGAGGAGAAGGTGAAGGTGAGACCCCTCCTGCAAGACCTCAAGAAGAGGGGATCCCTCCTGAAGAAAGAAGGTTCATCAATGCTTTGAAATTAGTAAAAGGGGATGCTACTGCAGTGAAAATGGAGCTTCCTATGTATGGAGGCAAGATGGATGCTGAGGAGTTGATAGAGTGGATTGATGCCTTGAACAATTACTTTGAGTACAAGGAGGTACTTGAAGATAACAAGGTGAAGTTTGCCAAAACAAAGTTGAAGGATTCTACCTTGGTTTGGTGGAACTACACCCAAGGAGAAAGGGTTAATAAAAACAAATCCATGATCAATTAATGGGATAGGATGGTGAAAAAAATGGAAGAACAATTCCTACCTGTTGATTATGAGGTTCAAGTAGTCAGAAGGATACAAAACTTGAAACAAAAAGACATGGATGTGGCTGCTGACATTGAGGAGTTTCATAAACTCAACATGAGGTCTGGACATGTAGAGAATGAAAGAGAAAAGGTGGCTAGATACCTTAATACATTAAGGTTCAATATCCAAGATGAAATCAGCCTCCTTGTCCCCAAGACCATGGATGAGTGTTTTCAAGTAGCATTGAGGGAAAAAGAAAAGTTGAAGAGAAAGAGTGATCAACAAAGTAGAGGAAGAGGTAGAAGCTTCAAAGGGAGAGGAATTTTTGGGGGCAAAAATCAGTCCCAAAGACAACAAGGAGAGTCTAACCAAATTGAACAAAGTGGGGACTCAAGTAATAGAGGAATTTTTAGAGGGAGGAGACCCAATGGAAGAGGAAAATTTGGTGGATTAGGAAGAGGTTCAATCACCGTTACTGGTAGATGTTATAATTGCAATCAAGTAGGACATCCAGCCTTCAAATGTCCTGAAAAACAAGCCTCTAGTTCTCATGGAGGAGATAGGAGGAACCAACTAGTGCAAGAGGAGGATTGCCAAAGTGTCAACACACCACCTAAGCCTACAGATCCATAATTTGGAGAGAGCCTAATGATGAGGAGAACTCTCTTGAAGGTGCCAAGTACCAACGAACTACCACAAAGGAAGTCACTTTTTAGAACTTCTTGTAAATCTGGTGGGAAGGTATGTAAAGTCATAGTTGATTCAGGGTCTATAGATAATTTGGTGTCATTAGAAATGGTTGAGAAGTTAGGATTAAAGAGAATCCCTCATCTTACCCCTTATAAGATGTCTTGGTTGAGTATGTTGCAAAGTGTGTGCCCTTGGTCTCCTTGTGTTGTGCAGCCCAGCGCTCGGGTTTGTGACATGGCTTAACTGCCTCCTGTGGATTCTATAAGTGTAGTGGTTGTATCGAGAATTAATAGGTCGATATTTTGGTGCAACAGCAACTACACTTGTAACAAGTGGTATCAAAGCTTGATCACGGGTTCAAACCCCTCGCTTGCATTGGGGGAGGATTGTTGCAAAGTGTGCACCCTTGGTCTCCTTGTGTTGTGCAACGCAACGCTCGGGTTTGTGACATGGCATAACTGCCTCTTGTGGATTCTATAAGTCTAGTGGTTGTATCGGTCATTAACAGGTCGATCTTTTGGTGCAATGACAACTGCACTTGTAGTAGTGTAAGGGCCAACAAGTGCTTGTAAATGAACAATCTTGGGTAGAATTTTAAATTGGGGGGTATAGGGATAGAGTCCTATGTGATGTGATCCTCATGGATGCTTGTCATTTGCTTCTAGGCAATCCATGGCAGTATGATCTCAATGCTCAACATGATGGGCCAAAAAACACCTATACTATAACCAAGAATGGTGAGTCTTTTACCTTGAACCCTTTACCAAATGAAGTTGTGGATAAGAAAGTGGGCTCTAGTGTCATGGTGGTAGGTGAGAAGGATTTTTTGCAGACCTTGACGGAAGAGGGGAGCTTGGATTTGCCTTGATTGTGAAGCCAAACAATAGATCAGATTTATCTAAACCCAAAGGAGGAGCCATACCTAGTGAGGTTCAGAACTTGCTAGGGAAGTATAAGGGCATTGTAGTGGAGGAATGACCCAACTCCCTACCTCCAATCAGAGATATAAGCCACCATATAGACCTGATTCCAAGGGCTACACTACCTAATAAGGCTGCTTATAGAATGACAGTAGCTCAAAATGAGGAGATTGCAAAAAAAGTGCAAAATTTTTTGGACAAGGGCCTAGTGAGGAAGAGTTTGAGCCCATGTGTTGTACCTACAGTCCTAGCACCCAAGAAGGATGGAACATGCAAACTTTGTACTAATTCAAGAGCCATTAACCGAATCACAGTCGGACATAGGTTCCCAATGCCAAGAATGGAGGATCTCATGGATTATTTAGGAGGAGCATGCTACTTTTCAAAGATTTACTTGAAAAGCGGTTACCATCAGATAAGGATCAGAGAAGGGGATGAATGGAAGACATCCTTTAAGATCAATGAGGGCCTCTATGAGTGGTTGGTGATGCCCTTTGGGTTGTCAAATGTACCTAGTACCTTCATGCACCTAATGAATGAGGTATTAAAACCTTTTATTGGAAAGTTTGTTGTGGTTTATATAGATGATATTCTTGTGTTTAGTAGGGCCAAAGAGGAGCATCTAAGCCACCTTGACATGGTTTGGAGAAGATTGCGTGAGGAGAAACTGATGATAATATTGGAGAAGTGTGACTTCATGAAAGAAGAGCTAGTGTACCTTGGTTTTGGCATCTCCAAGGGAAGTTTGAAGATGGATCCTTCCAAGGTGGATGCTATCCTCAGTTGGCCAACCCCAAAGTCAATGGGAGATGTCAGGAGCTTCTATGGAATTGCAAGCTTCTATAGGAAATTCGTAAAGAACTTCAACCACATATGTGCACCAATTATGGACACCATCAATGGAGGTAATAAGGGTAAGTTTTCTTGGACCAATGAAGCTAATAAGGGGTTTTAATATTTAAAGAAAAGAGTATCCCAATAGCCCATCCTTGTGCTCCCTGATTTTGATAAAGTTTTCACCATTGAGTGTGATGCTAGGAATAAAGGAATAGGGATTGTTTTAAGCCAAGAGGGTAGACTGGTTGCATTCTTTAGTGAAAAGATCAATGAGGCAAAGAGGAAGTATTCCTCATATGTTTTATAATTGTATTCCATGATTCAAGAACTTAAAAAGTGGAGACACTATTTGTTACCCAAAGAATTTGTTGATTTTACTTATAACCATGCTCTAAGTTTCTTGAATGGATAGGACAAACTCAACCATAGACACATGAAGTGGGTTGAATCTTTGCAAGCCTACACCTTTACTATAAAGCACAAGAAAGGCCAAGCCAACAAAGTGACAGATTCTCTTAATAGGAGAGCACTTATGGTGTAAGAAATACAAATACAAAGCATGGGGTAGATGCACTCAAAGACATGTAACATGATGATGCTGATTTCAAAGAGATTTACAATGTTTGTAATCAGTATTTGAACACTTTTCACAGTGAGTATTTTGATTTTTTACTTCAGAATGGTTTTGTCTTCAAAGGGAGTCAATTATGTGTACCTCGATTCTTAATGAGAGATAATATCATAAGAGAGAAGCATAGTGGGAGTTTAGGAGGCCATTTTGGGCTTGACAAGACTTTTGATTAAGTTAGGAGGTTCTATTATTGGCCAAGGATGCAGGTGGATGTAAGGAGGTATGTTGAAGGATGCTCCATATTTCAAAAAGCCAAAGGAACTTCATCAAATGCAAGGCTTTATCAACCCCTTGCAATTCCCAATAGGCCCTGGGAGAGTGTGAGTATGGATTTTGTTTTAGGGCTGCCTAGAACTCCAAGGGGTTTTCATAGTGTATTTGTGGTTGTTGCCTAGTTTAGCAAGATGATACATTTTCTTCCATGCAAGTGTACTAATGATGCATCTCAAATTGCAGGTTTGTTCTTCAAAGAAGTGGTGAGGATACATGGTTTACCCATGAACATTGTCTTTGATAGGGATTCCAAGTTTATAGGTCACTTCTAGACGGCCTTATGGAAGAAGCTTGGCACAAAATTGTCTTCTAGCTCAGCTACCATCCACAAATGGATGGCCAAACTGAAGTTGTTAATAGGTCATTGAGAAATCTATTGAGATGCCTTACAAAAGAACATGGATAGGCTTAAGATCTAATCCTACCTCAAGTAGGGTATGCTTATAATGACTCCATGAATAGGAACATTGGAAGAAACCCATTGGAAGTTGTTTATGGGATGCACCCTAGAGGTGTATATGAGTTGAGATATTTGCAAGGGATTGACAGGAGGAGTGCTCAAGGGGAAGACTTTGTTGTTGCAATCAGAGATATTCACCAACAAGTAAGAGAAACCCTTCAAAATAATGTGGAAAAGTACAAAGAAAGAGCAGATTTGAAGAGGAGAGACCTTCAATTCAAGGCTGGTGATTTGGTCTTAGCACATTTGAAGAAAGAAAGGCTTCCTAAAGGAAAATACCCCAAACTGATGATGAAGAAGATAGGACATTGCAGGGTGGTGCACGAATTCAAACAAAATGCTTATGAGATTGAGTTACCCCTCGGGGTAGCCATATCTCTCATTTTCAATGTGTCTGATTTATATCCATATAAAAGCTTTGTGATTGCAAGTTCTGATGCAGGTGTAGTAGCAGATGAGGATGATGATTGGGTAAAGGAGTTTCCACCTAGCCAACCAATAAATCTTGAGTGTATCCTAGATACAAAGCAAGTGAAGAAGACTAGAAGGAAGACATACAAGGAGTACCTAATCAAATGGAAAGATCTTCCTGAAGAAGATGCTACCTGGATGACTGAGAATGATATTAAGTAGCATGGAGTATCTATTGAACACCTCATCTCAAGAGGGACTTGAGATTCTTCTTTCCCCGGGAGCATGGTTGGATACAAAGGCACTTAAACAGGGCTACTTGGATACCCATCCTAAGCAAATGACGTTGACATCAACTTGACATCATCGCAAACATAATGAGAAGAATGTGACCCAAACTTGACTTAACCAAACTAAAAGTGAGAAACAAATGTAGAAATAAACTTCAGAATAAGGGTTCCTAATTTTATACCCAAGTTGAATATATGTTATAGATATGACAACCATAGGGAAAGTATCCATGGACTAGACTATGGCCATGATCTAGCCCGACATTCTGAACACTCATTATTCATTCATCATAGACCTTTGATCACAAATTGTGTACTAGAATCAAATTTCTAGACTTTCTCACATCTTAAAGCAATCAACATCAACGACACGCCAAATTTTAGAAAACCAACTTTATTTAAACACAATTTTAATTGTAGATAGTAGATTCTAGATTCAACTATGTGAGATTTTTTTAGCATCAACGTTTTATGTCACACTTTGTCATCCATCATCAAGATAGTAGAGAGCTCAAGGAGGAAAAATCTCACAAATTTGAATCCAAAAGCTACTCTCTACTATTATGATCTCAAGGAGGAAAAATCTCACACAGCTGAAACCAAAAGCTACTCTCTACTATTATGATCTCAAGGAGGAAAAATCTCACAAAGTTGAATCCAAAAGCTACTCTCTACTATTATGATCTCAAGGAGGAAAAATCTCACACAGCTGAAACCAAAAGCTACTCTCCACTATTATGATCTCAAGGAGAAAAAATCTCACACAGCTGAAACCAAAAGCTACTCTCCACTATTTCACTAAAGAATACAACCAATCTATCTCACATAATTGAATCCAAAAGCTACTCTATACTATTACGATCTCTGAAAATTTAATATCTTTAACAGAATTTCAAAGCTATATACTTTGTCAACAACATAAAATTCAAGAAGTCATAATCATAGGTGCCACTGGTTATTTGTCATCATTAATATTCTCACACAATGAATTTGTGCTTTCCATTTGGTTCGTCATCCAATGCGTATAGAATAATAATAATAATAATAGTAATACATTTTAAAAAGCTAGGGTTCAAAGATGCTGGTATATTGCCCCCCTGGAAAAAGTAGCTTCCATTCAAACTTACTCTTTCAGAAAGCATCCGTAGTTTGGACGCAACTTCATTCTATCCCCACTTATATTCATTCGTGCTTTCCACGCCATTAAATAACAACAATAAAAATGTGATCACCACTCACTGCTCTGTGATAACCCAAAAAGCTCACTACTCACTCATCTGTGATCACCGAAAGCAAAAAAGTGAAAACCAAACATATGATAAATACAAAAGAAGAAAAGAGAAATATTCTGGATGAAGAATCTCTCTGCGTTACTTCAACGCCACAGAAGAAAAGTTCTCATGTTTTATAGCCCAAGATATCATCTCCATGGCCATCTTACATTTTGCATTATATGCAGGCTCATTGTAAGCAGGCAAATTGTGTGGGAGCTGAAAGAAAATCTCTTTTTTTATGCCATAACCATTTGAAAAAAGCTTAAGTGGAAGATGGGTTTGGAAGGAGAAATGGAAGCCATGGAGCAGCAGGTGGAAGCAGTGGCAAAAGCATTTGTTGATCATTACTATTATCTCTTTGACAACAGCCGAGCTAATTTGGTTTCTTTGTATAATGATTCGAATTCAATGCTGAGCTTTGAAGGGCAGAAGATCCAAGGAGCTAATAATATATTGCTCAAGCTCAACTCTCTGCCCTTTGAGCAATCCAAGCATAATATTTCTACCATTGATTGCCAGCACTCTGGGCCTGCAAATGGGATTTTGGTTTTTGTAAGTGGGAATTTTTTTTTATATATGTAATATAGATATTTACTGATAGAGTAGTTATACCTTCACTAATTTTAAGTGGATCTAAGATTTTTATATGATTTTAATTTATCAATAATTTAATGAGTGAATACAGATCAAATAAAATTATTTTAGTAATGATATAAAATCAAATTAATAAAATAGAGTTAGTTTTCACAAGAAATGCTAATCTTCATGAAGAAAAATAGAATTATAAGATTTCGTGATAGCATAAATGAATTCACAAGATAAAGAAATGGATGCACATATTGGAAAGAGAGGAGGCAAGTCTAGCTAATAAGAAAGTAACTTCAATTATCCAAAACTAGGTGGGAGTTATACTGAGGAAAAGATGCCATCCATCTTTATTTAACCAGGCTCACTACTGTAACTAGACAAACTAAACCAGATATGTAGGAAAATACATAATATCCAATTAAGGATAATATAAAACCTATAGTAACTGTAGACGCCTAAAAATGGTCAACGCTTGCGGAGTCATACTTTAAGATTTACGCATTGCCTTATTTTAGGGTTTTTGCATCGCATTAACATTTCTCCTATGTCACGCACTTGGTCTTTATCATTTGCGAGCATCGAGTCCTTCTTCTGCATTCTTCAGTTGAATCGCTTTTGAAATTGGTCTTGTCGACAACAATCTTCAGTCATGATTTTGGTCAATCTTATCCTGTCGCATCAATGTGTGTGCTAATTTGTCATCATTTTGGACATCGTCAATTAGGGTTTTGTCCTCTTGTCAATCTTGTCATTTTACGATCGATTTGTCATCGATCGTTATCATTTTCAATCTTGTCGTTTTGCGTTATCATTTTCAATCTTGTCATTTTGCGATCAATTTGTCATCGATCGTCGTCCTTCTCAATCGTGTCAATTTGGATCAATTTGTCATTATTCCGCGTAAATTGGCGCATTTATCAATCAAATCATTTATCAATTCAAAATCATGATCGAATCGACATCAAATCAATTTTATATCAAGACCTAATTGTCGTCCTTGCATTTCTAATTTAACCTTGTTTGTCATTTTCTTTCCATTCTCCCTCTAGGTTAAATAATTTATTTATTTATCCTAAGTCTTCTTGTTACAATTAAATGTTTATTTAATTGGCTAATTAATTCCTCCTATTTTTGTAAATTAATTAATGAATGAGAAATTATTAATTAATTTACCTAATTTGCATCAATTTTCTAATTTCATCATTTCTAATTTCCTAATTCCTAATTTCCACCTATTTTCTAATTTGTCAAATTTGATTTTCACCTAATTAATTTTCTCTAGTCTCTCCCTATTTTTGTGCTTCGGTGGAAGCATAAATTTCTCATGCATCATACTATTGGCATAGCAAGATGTCATAGGCTTTTAGTCCTCTAACCTTTGCATTGGCAATATATCATAATTCATGAAATAGAAGGTGTCATAACCTTCTTTCTACAACTCAATTGTGCCATTTTTTGAAATCAATTGCCTCTAATGTCAATTTAATGCTAATCTTGTCTTTTCTCCAATTTGTCTATAAATTGGATGAATTTCTTCAATCAAAGATCCCCAATTGATCGCATTTTCTGGTCCCTAATCACTTTTCGAATCGATCCTCGAATCAATCACGCTTCGAGTATTCTTGCGCTACTATCTTGTCTACTTGCTTTCATCTCATGTGTATGCACTAGTAGGTGAGATCCACAATAAAGCTATTTGAAGAAGAAATAAGGACAATGGAGCCACATGAAGGAGACATTCAAGTCTGCATTTGGTTTGCTTAAGTTTTCGATCTTGAATATCTTGTTTTCATATCTCTATTGGATGTAATTAGGATTGATCATTGCATTTGAGCTTTTGTGATTGAGCTATGACTAATATTGAATTGCTTGTGATGATTTCCGATTTCCTAGCTACATTAATTGGTGAACCCGACGTGAACTAACCCCCTAATCATGCTTTTGAGTGCTCTTGAGATGATTTGCAGGTCAAAAACCCAAGAAACGGGGTAATGCAGGGTTTTCTGGGAACTTCTGCGCTTGTGTCAAGCATTCTGTGCCTATGTTAAGCATTCTGCGCCTGTGTCAAGGACAATCTGTGCCTATGTCAAGCATTCTGCGCCTGTATCAAGCATTCTGCGCCTGTGTAGGGACAAAAATAGAGGTAAAAGACAATGTTTTTCACTTGCAAATTGTTTTCTTTTGCATTTTGTTTTTTCTTTTTTTGGTTTTTTGGTACTGATTCTCTGTGCAGCACCTTGGCATACACATGGCAAAGACAACGAATGAAACTACTAACACATTTTATGCAGGTTCGATAGTCAAAGACTAAACATATCAAACTTCTGACTTGGGTTTTGCAGGTTGCCTTGGATTACAACTAAACTTTGTGTTTGTAATTAATATTTAGGCACCTAGTATGATTTCTAAATAGGATGGAATGAACATGTGTTCACTTTGCTTGTCGAGTTTGACATTGGAGTAGGAGAGTATGCTCTCATCCTTCTTAGGGTGATCAGAAATCTAGATCTTCAATACCATTCTCATGTTTTGGATTGTGTGTTACCTTTAGAGGGCCTGCCCTCCCGACCATTTGCTTTCTTTTGCAATCAAGTGATAATCGTGAGAAGGGAATGACCCAAAGTGAGTACAGCTAGAATACCTTGGCATTCTAACTCACTATAAATAAATACCTGATGGGCGAAAGCTTTGAAGGAAGGGTTGCGTGGGAATTGTAGTTACTTGGGAAGTGATGACCCTTGAACTCTTTCTCATATCAACATCTAAGTAGGGCCTCATGGTCTAAATCGTGCTTGCGTGCCTACATTTGTTTGGTATCTTGGTGGGCTTAATGTCTCAATCACACTTGCGTGACACCAAGGAGTAACGCTTAACAGAAATCCTTACTAAAAACCTTGTATTTAGAGGCCAAAAATCCTTCTAGTTGCTTGAGAAGGACAAGTTCGGATACTTGGAAGAGATACTAAGTTCGCCATGGGGAGATTTCCATGGGGACTGATGCTTGGCTGCCCTGAGAAGTGAGTGCCATGGAGGGGAGCCCACGGGGTCAAGCATCTATGTATTCTCCTTGAATCTCATAACGAGTCTACCTCTCAAGTACCTACTGTCCTTGCCATCCATAAGAAAGGTGTGAATGCACATGATTGTCTTGAGTCTAAGTTAAAATATCTTGTCTTCTTTACTTGTCAAAAGTTGAGTTGTGTTTCATTTCAAAAAAACAAGACAAATTGATTCAAAACCAAGGTTAAACACAAGAGTATTTCATCCAACAAAGTTCAAAACACCTTCAAACATGGTTGTCAAACATTGTTCAAAATCTTGTCTCAACATTCATGTCACTTAGATTTAGGTTCATCCTAGGTTTGCATTTTGCAAATTCATTGTCAATTACCAAGGTTAAGTTTCACCTAGGTCATACTCCTTTGCATATCAATAAGGGTCATCCATTTGCACATGTCCTCTTGCATTAGAGTAATACCATTTCATAATTCAACCTTAGGTTTTTCCTTAGGTTGACATTGTCATACATTTGCATTTGCATACCCTAGGTCTCTTCATCAAGCTTAGGTCATTATCATATCATATTAGGGCCATTTGCATAGTAATTGTCCCTTTTCATATAGTGTCAAAACTAGGTTTTGTCATACTTGAGTAATGCAAATCTTTGATAAACCCTAAGTTATTGTTAGGAAGTCTAGACCTTGTCAAACCTTTTCTCTTTTGTCATCAATGTCATTTGGTCAAACCTAGCTTATTATCCAAGCATATAGGGGAGACATTGTCATTTTGTCCTTTTGTCACTTGGTCCTTTTGTCCTTTGAGGTCTAGACATCATTTCAATTTCCTAAGGGTCTCATTTTTAGAATTGCATTCATGAGTTTGTGAAAATCTTGAAAAAACAATAAAAACATTAAGTTGCATTGTCATCCTTTAGGTTGCATTTGTCAATCCCATTAGTTGCATTGCATAGTGACATGTTTGTTGAAATGAGGTCTCAACCTTCTTACGAAGCCATGCCATCACAATTGAGCAATCAATCATGTCAATCCAATCTCTACATGTCTCATAACTTGGATCAAACTTATCATGATGATGTAAATGTCCAAATACAAAAACTAGAGGAGAAACTAGCTCAAGAAAATGAGATTTTGGAACAAAGAGTGAAAAACATTGAGAAGAATAGATCACAAATGTCCAAAATGTTTCGAAAATTTCCAGGTCGAAATCCAAAGATTGAGCCAATTGATGTAAGATCTCTTCTTGAACGATCAGACATACCAGCTCTCCTCTCACAAATAGAGATGATGAAACAATTTCAAGAAAAGAGACAACATCAATTTCAACATTATGTGCCTCCACAACAAGAACAAGAAGGTGTTTACTATCAATCAGATTTTCAACAAGTACAACCAATGGTTCAACCAATTGTTCAACATATACAACCAATACAACCAATGGTCCAATTTCAACAATATGTCCAACCAACTATACAATGTCCACAAATGGTTCAACCAATGGTGGAATATCAATGTCAACAACCACAATCAAACATTCAAAAACAAAGGTTGCAGCACACACCAAGCCAAGTTTCAAACATGTCGGAACAATTGAACCAAGTCCAATATCAAAACATGACATCAAACCAAAAACAAGTTCAAATTCCAGATCCAATCATGTCAAAACCTAGAAAGAAAGGTGGCTTTATTGCAAGGATCTTAAGGAACCTACCAAGTGAGTTCTTTGAGGAAGATCGAGATAATACACTTATGTCTAGCAATGCCTCATCCCCCCACAAACAAATTGACTCTCCAATGGCATCTATCCCTACACCTCTAGAAGTTTCACAAGAACCTTCCATATTGTCCTGATCAAACAATACACCCAAGGATGAAATTACCCAAGGGCTATCCATAATTGATTGCCACAATAATCCAATTCATGATGCACATCCTTGTCATGTTTCAGAAATACAAGACCCAATGCCACCATGCACTTTATTGCCATTACCTATTTTAGAGGACCCCATTCGAAGTCCCTCTTCCTCATGTTCAAGCATTGATTCCTTGCCAGAATCCATCACAAATGTTCAAAGTGCATTTCCTTCATGCCAAACCATTGATCCCTTGTCAGAGTCCCCCATGCATATCCAAAGTCCAACCCCATGTCAAGAGGATAATTTAGAGCATAAAGAAACGCGTGTTAAAACGGATCAAGATCAAGATACTGAAACCTTATCATCCCATCCAATTGTTGACCAGGATCTCATCTTCCCAGAAACTCATGTTGATTCCCCTATTCTTGTCCATCCTATCCAAAGTCCTATTGACACTCCATGCCCCAAGCAAGATCAAGATATCCCAGTCCATCCAATCCCAAACGATCCCATTCCATTTCATGAGAAAAATGTCCTTTCAAATCCCATTGACATTCAAGATATTCCTTCCATCCTTTCCGATGATCCCATTAAAAGTCAAGAGCAAAGCACCTTTAAAGAGGATTCCAATGATATTCCTCCTTGTCAAGATCAAATTATTCCTTTAAATCCTCCACAAGATCCTTTTGTTCCTCCATCTCCTTGTCTTAATCCAGCATATCCACTCCAAGGTCTCATTTCTTTTGATGATCCCATTATTTCTCCCATTCCATCTCTTGAAGAACTTGTCATTGAACCATGTCCACAACACAATCCTAGTCCCCCTCATGATCCTAATCCCCTTCATGATTCTAACATGTTAGTGCAAGATGTTCATGAACCCTCGACATGCATAATTGGTTCTTCCACTTTGGTGAAATCCGATCCACTTCAAGATCTCATTATTTCTCTCATATCATATCCACCTCATAATGGACTCGCATCTTCTTCCCAAAGAAAAGAGTATCCTACAAGTCAAGATATTCATAAAGGCAAAGGAGTAGATCTTCATAAGCAAGAATCCCTTCATGTTAAAGAAAATATTAAGGGTCATGGCCTCAGTGAAATTCCTGAAGACGTGGGTACCCCTGCTAAATCCAACATCCCTTCAAAATCCAAGCATACACCTTCCCCATCATACTTTCCATCCATCTTAGGTCCTTATATTCCTTCATTCTCTATGCAAGGTCAACAAAGGCACACATCCTTGAGTAAATTTTATCCATCCAAAAGAAGTCCATTTCATTCATATCCATCCATGCATTCCTTTCCCCCTCCAAGCAATTTGGATGCCAAGTATAAATGTCATAAGTCTAGCAATCTACATGTATTCAAGGATCAACATGTCCAATATAATTGAAATGTCAAAACAAAGAACAATATGATCTATAAAGAAAAAGAAATATCCAAAAGGTCACAAAGGCCCACTGAGAAAAATAAAGGAAAGTCAAAATATATATGGGTTCCTAAATCCCTTATGCAAGCAATGCACTCCAAGGAACCACAAAAGCATGAAAAATCAAAAACCATGTGGATCCCTAAGCGGCTCCTTGAAGCACAAAAGCCTAAAGATACATCAAAATTGGCATCTACAATTTCTATTCCTCCATCCAAACATTCCAAGTCTATTCCTCCATCACCTTCTTTATCCATTTTGGGCCCTTATGTCCCAAAATCCATAGCCTTTCCTTCGTCAAAATCTCAATATCCAAAATACGTTTTTCCTCCATCAGTCCATCACCCCTCAAGGTGTGTGCCAATGTCAATCTTGCCAACATTTCCATCCACTCAAGCACAGTTCTTCCAATACCCTATCCATTATCCAATGCATATTTTTCATCCTTTGATCCCTTTGATCCCATCCTTTGCATAAATCCTAGCCTTAGTTTCATCTTATTTTCCATGTCCTTATCCTACCAACGTCTTTGAGCATGCTTTTAAATGTCATGGTCCATTTTTTTCAAGGCTACTATCCAAACAAAAAGATGTTTGAGTCCTTCTTTCATCCCCTATCATGTGTCCATTTTCGACTAAAATGTCAAAATCCAAAAAAAAAAATTTAAAAAAAAAAAGAGAAAAAGAAAAAAAAAAATAGTAAAGCACAAATAATTCGTCCACTGGTGAAAACCTGTTAAACAGGTGCCCTGGGCAAGTACCGTGATGAAAACCTGGCAAACAGGTGTCATGCGTAATCCATGGACTTCTTGCACACCACAATTGGGGGCAGGTTTCCTCCTTCATATCCTATTGCCCTTCACTATCCTATCGAACCCCTGTCATTACCCTTCATATCCTATTGTCCCTCATGTCCAGTTTCCCTTTCCACCTTTGATCTTGACAAGGCTGAGGATCTTCATGAGCATCATGCATTTTGTTTGCAACTTTTAGTCTATCATAGCTTTTGGTCTTTATCCATTTGCTTATTATAACCTTTCATCTATATTCCCTAGCTTATTGCAACTTTCTGCCACTATCCCTTAGCCTATCCCGACCCTCAGTCCATGTCCCTTATCCATTCTTGGTCTTGCTTATCCTATCCATATCTTATCACTATCCATACACTCTTTTTCATTCCTTGATCTTGATCTGACATAAGGACGCAAAATCTTGATCTGACCTAAGGACGCAAAATTTAAACATGGTTTCAAAAACCTCTTGACATGTCCCTCATGCCATGTCACTGCTTTACATTGTCATATCCAGTCTCTTGTCCCATCATGCAATAGCCCTTGAAAATTGCATCCGTATTGTCTCCATAATAAAAGGCCTTTGTCTTCCCTCTATCCACCAACATTTTAGCAAGCCTATTTATTCACCTGTCATATTCCTTGCCTTGCTAGACACTGGAGGCAAAATCCAAAAAAATCAAAAAATGTCCTTAAAAAAATCCTAACAAAAAAATCACATAATGTCCTGAAAAAATTGAAAAAATTGAAAAATGTCCTGAAAAAAAAAATCCACAAAAAAATTGAAAAATGTCCTGAAATAATCCAAAAAAAATCAAAAAAATGTCCTGAAATAATCCCTAAAAAACATAAAACGTCCTGAAAAAAAAAAAACGAACAAAAAAACTATAAAAACTCGAAATTCCTACAAAGTGAAAAACATCAAAATCCAAAAACAATTTCTTTGGTATTTTGCATTTTGTCAATAAATGATCCCTTTTGTGCATAGACAAATCGTTGAGCATACCTCCAACGACACTCACTTCAAACATTGTGCTTTAATGAAATCACGCATTCACAGATGAACTATTCAACCAAGCATTCAAATTGATCAACATTGTCTTATCAATCGAACATCAGCATCAATATGATTTGTCTTTGTCAACATTATCATGGGTCTTATACAGGGTGTGGTATACTCGAAACCAGACTGTGTCTTGTCTTAGACGGGGTACCGCATGTCCTGAAACCAGACAGCATGATCGTCCTATCAGCACTTTCAGCTTTTAACAATGAAGATCAAGATGTTTGTTTGATTTGTTGGAATTTGTGCATCTTATCTTTTTACTGATTTATCTTTGGCTTCGGTCATGTTCCTATGTTGCTCGATGATGTCACTGAGTGATTTAGAGTGACCGGGATGGTTCCTGATCCTTTTCTTTTTTTCTATTTTTTTTGTTGTGATTGCTGTTTGTCTGCGATGTGTCTATCTTTTGCAAAAAAGGGTTGCATTTCAGCTCTGGCCTTCAATTCCATGATGCTACGCATCCATTTTGCTACATTAAAATAAAGGTTCTCACCTACAAAGTGCATTACTGAAAGCAAGTTTTTCTTCGTCTCTAACTGTCCTCTGTCTCATTTCTTCTTACTAACATTTCTTCCGTCAGTTCGGATAGTCAGTTTGGTCTAGTGCTCCGATTTTTCAACACACCTATGCTGCATCCTACATCCATTTGGTTAGTACATTTGCACTATATCAAGCATCACATCCAACATTTTATCCATTTCATATTATCAATGCATCAAAAACACATAAAAAAAAAAAAAATACATCCATACATGTTCCACAATGGTACATAAACAGTGCATAAGTCATCCATACATGGAAAATAACATAAGTCATAACACATTGCATCCCATCATATCGATGCATATCATATCATATATCAAACTAATATCGGAGTACAAAATTGGACTGTCTGTCCTAAGTATGGCCCGCAAGATGACTACAAAATGTCAAACTACATAATGTCATATGTCTATCATAAGGAGCACGTGCCTCTGTCACTGGGTGCTCCCTCTATCCTCCTCATCCCTGCCATGTCTCAAGGATGATGTCCCTCCTATCCCAAGTCCTGCTAATGTATCTCTGTCTGTGCTCCTGAGTCTATGTCATAACATGAAGCAGTCTGGTCGGTTCTCTCGCGTGATCAATGGATATTGTCGACTCTGCATCACAATTGGGGCATATTTTGTCAGTTTTAGGGTTTGCTCCTACGAGTTGCATTTCCTCATTTCATGTCCACATCAAGGTGTTTTTCATCTATTTTGACCTATCCTCTTCTTATCCCCCCTTTTCGGATCATTTGCACGATGTTTTTTGACCAAATTAGGGTTTACACTGCACAATTGCGCCTGTGTGATGAGTCCTATGCCTGTGTCACATAACCTGCGCCTGTGTCCCCTTACACAAGCGCAGAAGACATTACACAAGCGCAGGATTTGCCCTACACAGGCGCAGATGTCAGTTTCTGCATCCCCTGTGGGCCCCGCAATGTCCCACAAGTGATCAAAATTCATGAAATTGACAATATGGGTTTTTGAGATACATACCATTGCTCCCACATCGTCCGGTCATCTATATGTGCGTACACGTTCTCCGAGGTGATCTGCCATTGGAATGTTCGCCATCTCTCTGCAAGTGTCCTTTTCCAGAGCAACAAATTCTCCTCTTTGGCTAGTGCAAATGAGCAATTTTCACTCTCTTTGTCTCATTTATAGATCTTTGTCAGTGCATAGATGGACGTGCACTCTTTCCATCTTATGCTGGTCACGGTCTTTTGCATCATCAATTGCTTGTCCTTTGTGTCTCCGATCTCCGATTGTCGGTCCGTTTGGTCCTATCCTTTTCTATCATTTTTATCGATCAATTGGCCTCTTTTCTGCATGTTTCTGGCCAATTCCTTGAGGGGGCATGCATATGTCATTTTCAGCATTTGGGGCATTTGTATTATTATTCTTTGAAACAACACTTAAAATCGCATTGTCTCAAAGAGGGGCAAAATGTAGACACCTAAAAATGGTCAACACTTGCGGAGTCATACTTTAACATTTACGCATTGCCTTATTTTAGGGTTTTTGCATCGCATTAACATTTCTCCTATGTCACGCACTTGGTCTTTATCATTTGTGAACATCGAGTCCTTCTGCATTCTTCAGTTGTCTCGCTTTTGATATTGGTCTTGTCGACAACAATCTTCAGTCATGATTTTGGTCAATCTTATCCTGTCGCATCAATGTGCATGCTAATTTGTCATCATTTTGGACATCGTCAATTAGGGTTTTGTCCTCCTGTCAATCTTGTCATTTTGCGATTGAATTGTCATCGATCGTTATCATTTTCAATCTTGTCATTTTGTGTTATCATTTTCAATCTTGTCATTTTGCGATCAATTTGTCATCGATCGTCGTCCATCTCAATCGTGTCAATTTGGATCAATTTGTGATTATTCCTTGTAAATTGGTGCATTTATCAATCAAATCATTTATCAATTAAAAATCATGATCGAATCGACATCAAATCAATTTTATATCAAGACCTAATTGTCGTCCTTGCATTTCTAATTTAACCTTGTTTGTCATTTTCTCTCCATTCTCCCTCTAGGTTAAATAATTTATTTATTTATCCTAACTCTTCTTGTTACAATTAAATGTTTATTTAATTGGCTAATTAATTCCCCCTATTTTTGTAAATTAATTAATGAATGAGAAATTATTAATTAATTTACCTAATTTGCATCAATTTTCTAATTTCATCATTTCTAATTTCCTAAATTTTCTAAATTTCCTAATTCCTAATTTCCACCTATTTTCTAATTTGTCAAATTTGATTTCCACCTAATTAATTTTCTCTAGTCTCTCCCTATTTTTGTGCTTCGGTGGAAGCATGAATTTCTCATGTGTCATACTATTGGCATAGCAAGATGTCATAGGCTTTTAGTCCTCTAACCTTTGCATTGGCAATATATAATAATTCATGACATAAAAGGTGTCATAACCTTCTTTCTTCAACTCAATTGTGCCATTTTTTGAAATCAATTGCCTCTAATGTCAATTTAATGCTAATCTTGTCTTTTCTCCAATTTGTCTATAAATTGGATGAATTTCTTCAATCAAAGATCCCCAATTGATCGCATTTTTTGGTCCCTAATCACTTTTCGAATCGATCCCCGAATCAATCACGCTTCGAGTATTCTTGCGCTACTATCTTGTCTACTTGCTTTCATCTCATGTGTATGCACTAGAAGGTGAGATCCACAACAAAGCTATTTGAAGAAGAAAGAAGGACAATGGAGCCACATGAAGGAGACATTCAAGTCTGCATTTGGTTTGCTTAAGTTTTCGATCTTGAATATCTTGTTTTCATATCTCTATTGGATGTAATTAGGATTGATCATTGCATTTGAGCTTTTGTGATTGAGCTATGACTAATATTGAATTGCTTGTGATGATTTCCGATTTCCTAGCTACAGTAACAACCCCTTAATCACAACTTAAATTGATGATAAGATGGATCCTAACAAATAAAGTATGATGAAATAACCATGTGCAAACACCCTTCTCTCCATATCCTCACTCCAAAAAGACCATCTCTAAAAAAGCAGTTGCATCCCCAATAAATCTGATAAATGAAGAAACTTGGGTTCTATGAAAAGTTCAATAGATATGTTATCAATCTACTCAAAATTCAAGGTGTATCAAAGACTAATGTCCTATCAATAGATAGGCTCCAAGATATATTGCATGGAACCTCTATGTGCTTGGTCTGCTAATTCATGATGAACTAAGTTTTTCTAAATGCATATGGCACTTTGATTGACACAAAATATAGTTGACAGTCATCTGAATTACATGTCAAACTTAGTGAGAACATGCTAAAGCTAAATGGCTTGAGTGATAATACTAATAACACCTCAGTACTTGGTCTCAATGGAAGATAGAGCAATAGCATATTCTTCCTTAACCAACAAATAGGACCAAAACTAAGTGAGAAGCTACGATTTGAAGTGATATTGCAAAATTTACAATTCAATTTTTCTATTTTGAATCTATACACCTAAACAAGTCAATAACAATTCCCATTGTTAAGTGAACACAAAACTATGAGTACCAAAAATGTAATGCAAAATTCACTTTTTGTCCAAGTCTAGTGTAGCTCATGGTGGTCCTACATAAATGAAGAGACCATATCCATAGAATATAAAACTTTTATGAATCAAATAATTGAGGCTCACAACAAGCTATTGATATAAGGTATTGTTAGACAATAATTAAGAGTAATGAATATATCAAGCTTGAGTCTAGAAATAAAGAGACTTGAAGTAGGCTTGTAGTTAGCTATGTGAAACTGCAAGAGAATATACAAAGTACTATTGGGCTATATAATGGTGATACTAGAAGTAGGCTAAGATATTAATCTTTATAGAATAATGTAACAAGACCAAGTTAGTCATTCAAAACCTACCATGAATATAATTCTTAACTATCAAAATTGACAAAGATCTCCAAATGATCCATAGGTCATCAACACAAACTAGACCTATCTATAGATAAGCTCCAAAATATTTTGCATGGAACCTCTGCATTCTTGGCCCAATTAATGGACTTTTTTTGAAATATATATGATAATTTTGTTGACATAAATTATAATTCATGGTCATATAAACTAGATATCAAACTTAGTGAAAATATGCTAAAGCCAAATGGCCGTAATGACAATATTAGTATCTCCTTCATACTTAATATTAGTGGAAGATAGAGAAATAGTATCCTACTTCTTTCTTGATCAACAAATAACTAAGAAGCTATAATTTAAAGTGGAATTGTAATACTGCAACCTTTTTTCCAATTTAAATGTATACACCCCACCAAGTTAATATCATTACTAAGTGAATCAAAAACTATGAGTACAATAAATTTAACAAATTTTATCAACTTAGTTTCCTTATAGTGTAGCTCGTGGTTCTCCTACATGGATCCAAAGACCAAGTCCATATTAGATATGGAATATCATTCCTTTTATGAATAAAATAAATGAGGCTTCCATTGAGCTATTGATACAAGATACGATTGACCAATGGTAAAGAGTATTGGGCATCATGTTTGACTCTAGAAAGAAAAAGACTTGAAGTAGGTTTATAGCTACCCATTTGAAACCACAAGAGCATATTAAGAGTGTACTTGGACAATGTAATGGTTATCCTATAAGTAGAATAATATATTTGAATTGTGAGAAAATTGTTAGGATAAGGTGACATTAACCTTGCAAATCCTAAGCCATTCACATGTCTCCATGTTCCTTGGAAAGTGTTCCCTAGGACATGTGAGAAAAATATTAAATATTTGTACTCCACATCTAATTGTAATTTTATTTTCAAGAGGTGAACATGAAGAAGTGATAAAGATAAATTAAAATAGACAAAAGAAACTACTTCCCATGTCCACACTAAGATATGAAGGGTCATGCATTGGGCACCCAAGTTTGGGAGGAGAACAAGTGTCCCTTTGGTGATCTGAAGTGTCATCAACAGATACAAGGCACCCAAAATGTTAAAGGTCTAAGTGTATTTGATTAAGGGTACTCCCTTTACAAACAACAACAACAACAAAAATAACAAAAACAACAAAGAAATAAACAAAAAATGCAAGAAAAAATTCTTTCTTTTTATTATCCCAGTGAAATGAAACTACAACATTCAAAATATAACATGCTATAACCACATGGTCTTTCTCATTACAATAATCTACATGCCAAAGCTACAATCTACACTTTCGGAACTATCATTTTTAACTCTTGTTTGCCTTCTTTATCTTGGGAACTATATCTACCCTAGAATGTTATAGAAAGTGTAATTCCCCCTTTTTGTGATCGACCACTTTTCTCTCATTTTTTCCCACTATGGAAAATACAGAGAATATGTCCAAAATGGGTTTTGGCACCCATGAGAGTATTTTGAAAAAAAATTATTTTTCCTCCTAAAGTAGCACAACTTCCAAAGGCTATATCTTTTGATATGGGAACCTAATTGAGCCCAGTATTTTTAAAATTGAAGATATCCGAGTGATCTACACTAATCTTTGCACAAATCATCAATTGATCAAACATTCATCAAGGTCCAATTCGATCCTTTAAAGGTACAAAATTTAAGTTGAATATATTTTTATACAATTTTTGAACATTGAAATATTAATATCTCCCAAACGATACATGATATTGAGATGATTCTTTATCCAATCATTATATTTTCCCACTCTTCTCCTTGGGGTCAATTTTAAGGTTCATAGATTCACAAATGCAAACTTACTAAAAATAGTCACCCTACCTTTTTTCAGCCCTTACTGACAATTATTCACAAAAATTAGTAGAATTCAAAATAAACAATATTTTCGGGTGATGAAAGATTGCTCTTACCTCTTGCATTAGACACATGGGGCAATTTTAGAAGTGACCTTGTCACATCTCAAGTGTGTTGGAATACAAGGAATCCAAGAACACTGAGAGGGGGGGGTGAATCAGTGTTCTGTCGGTAATATAAGTTTTTACCTTATTATAACATACACATATAAACTGGTAAATGAGGAAACATATAACATGAAGTAAATAAACCAGCCACATGAATGTGTTGGTATTATGGATGTGTTGCATTAGTTTTGTCATTGATGTCAACACCTATCCTTCTGGAGATCTACATTGTTGATTTGGCACTATGGTTATATTGGTTTACTATTGAACCGACACATTGTGTTCACCAACAAGTTCAGTGACTTATGCACAGTCACCGCTATATTGTTTGCCGGCAGGTTATATGGTTCAACGACACTGATGATGACTTCTTATCATCTGTAGATCACTTGGTTATGTTGAAGACATGGTTTGGATACTTGGTTTTGATGTTTTGGTTATTGGTCTAATCACTTTGACTTATTTGCTATTATCGACAGATTGGTCTACGTTATGGACCGGTATGTGTTATATATTCTAGATCAGCACGAAACGTTATGGAGATGATTTATTCATTGGATATTGTTGTAAATGTATTGAGCCGACATGTTGTATCGCATCAAGACTTATTTGTAATTGATTTTATTGTAATATTCTTAGTGAGCCGACCTACACATTTGGTCTTAGGTTTTGTATATATGTAAGATCTCATTTATGAGATGAGAAATTGGATATGGTATTGTAACATGGTATGTGCGAGTATTGAAGATCATATGAGCAGACCATAGAGAAGGTTTAAGGAAGGTTTGAATGTGATTGTCAGAGCTTAACTGGTATTGAATCCTGCATCGGAGATACTATTTTGAGAAGTACATTATTATAGGATTTAACCATCCTACTATAGTCATTGCGACTCCCATTTGAGCAGTGTGCTCTAGGTGGTTGGCCTTTCTACATGTGCAAACCCCATTTGTATACACATACTATCTGCAGTAGTATCATCTGATTGTGGGTAAGGTTTCCCACATTGGTTTTTCCGCTTATAGGGTTTCCACATCAAAATCTTTGTGTTATGTGTTGTGGATGTTTTTTCTCTTTCTGTTATATGCATTAAATTTCACTGGTATTTATATTAACTGTTAATCTGTTTACCAGCATTGAGTTTGGTTTACCGATATTAAGTATCAAGTTTGATTAAGTTAAAATTGGGTTGAAATTCATTAACAACTGATTCAGCCCCCCTCTCAGTTGCCTTCTAGTTCCTAACAGAATGAACACCATAACACACTGAATTTATACATGGAAAACCTCAAAAAGGAAAAACCACAGTGGGATTTTTGACCCACAATATCAATTCACTCGCCATATGAAAGATATTACATAGCATGGGGGCCTGCACATGGAGGAAGGCACATTGCCTAGAGCACACTGGTCAACACAAAAGAGTCTCACTGACTACAAGCTTCTGCTGAGATAAAACAGTAATGGTGAACTCACAAAATAAATCTGCAATGCCAAAAATAGTTTCGGTTATAGCTTTGTTGCGTACCGGTTCATAAACCTTGAGCCCTTTTACCGGTATCTCCTTTCCTCCAAGAATGCTTTAAAAACCATCCACTGATGATTGCATGATATAACTTTTACATACAAATGACCTACATACATATCCTTCGCATCACATTATTCTTCTCCACATTCTTTATACACATTTTCCTATATCAAAATGATGTAATAAACTGACTTGTATACGCTTTACAAACAATATGCCTTATGTGGTCTTACAATACATTACAAAAGATATTCAATGTCAGACCTATACAATAATTACAAAATTATTTTACAAATAAAACCTTTCGGATCCCAAATGGATGTCGGCTTCTGTAATGCCCTCCAAAATACCCTAAAGAAACTAAACAATAATATACAAATGGAGATAAAAAAATTTTAATTAACATCTAATAACAACTAATGCAACACATAACATCTCCACTTATTTACATTCGTTCATCAATTAACCAATATGAACATACATCATTACTCTTTTAATGAATTAACGCAAGCGGAAATAACACAACATCATTAATCTTTCCCTAGGGTACTTTAGCATCATTACTTAAATTCATTTCCATGATAGAATACTAGGCACATGACATGTATATTTCACCTTCATTGATGCATCATAATCTAATTATCTACTCATGAGATATGCAACCTACAACATTACTTACTTCCCATGATATGCATAGTTTTCTTTCTACCAATGCATCTATATGAATCATTCATGTTTACTAAATCCATTTAACATCCTATAACATATTCATTTATTACTCCATGAACATTCATCTTTCAAGATTATTTATCATTATAACTAGCCTCTAATCATTCCATGAGATAATACAACTGATCCATAATGCAATTCCATTGTATTCCAAATATAATCCATTTATTTCCATGACAAATAAGATCACCTCTCTACAATAGTACAATACAACTAGGCCTTAATTCCAATTTCCAACTACATTTCATCAACAAATATAAGTACATTAAATGCATCATGAGCATAGCTCTTTCTACTACAAGATTCCATCTATGATATGCAAAAGTATTACATTACATACAATTTATCTTATCCATTACATAAATATGCTACAAGGTACATCCATAGTACATAATGAATAAGAATCCACATCCACGCAAGAAGAATCCAAAAGAACATCCCAATGGCTAAAAAGAACAAACCTGCAGACCATGTGGAACCAAAGTAACCACCCCTCATGCTACGAGATGACACAAGGTCCCAACACATACTCTAAACCTAAGCTAGCACCTATAACCAAGGAGACTAACCACACAAGGACTCTCAAGCAAGAACTTACACAATACAACAAGAATGAACTTCTAGAGGAATAAAACTCATCAAAACATAAATGCATCCAATAAGCATAATCATAAATAATAAAGTGGAAACACATGTAGGAGTGGAGTGTCATCACATGCCATCCTCATAACATAATAACACAAGGCACTCGCCTGATGGACATGTGGAGCCATCTCAACCTATGAGAGACAAAGGGAGATTAGCTTACCATCTTCACGGCCTTCTCATGCTTATCCTAAAACATCCTCCCTAGGACTAAGTCATGAGGCACAAAACAATTTATCATCTTATTAATTAATCTAACTACCCAACCCATCAATTCTTATGTTATCACTTATTTACAGATCACGGAAAACTCCATTGTGCCCTGGTGGTCTAGACTTCATCAATCCTTACAAGGAACCTCATGCAATCCTATCTCTTGTGACCCCGGTCATCACAAGGAAGCCAAATCGCCCCTAACATGGTCTCAAATATGACAACACAAGAGGCTCTAGAATCATAATTAGATCTGAGAACATACATAAATCTGAAATCACAAATATTCCATATGCAAACAACAATCTCATCTCATAATCATGAAACATGTGAAAATTAACATCATGAGAACCAAAAATCAATGAGCCTCTTGGCCAAATAAACATATCAAGGTCATAACAAATGCCATCAAATCTGAAACAAATCATCAAATAATCTCAGCAAGGCCTATCCACTTGCTGGTGCATAATCACAAGAATCTCAATCTCTCTCTTGGCGCATCAACAATAGAGGAAGCACAAACAACTCAAATGGAGTAAAATGCATACAAAACTCAAAAATAAATCATATGAAGACATCACCAATCATAAATCAACATTAGACAACATCATAAATGCCCTCAAAAAGCCTCTGGTACAGCCCCAAATCCAACTGACATCACACAAACTTCAAACTGGAGAAAACCATAAAAATACACAGAATGGTGCATATGACTGATACTTTAGTGCATTTGGGTGATCTCTTAGCACATAGGGTGATTATCTTAGCACATATAATCATTCCTTTAGCGCATAAAAAAAAAGTGTAAATTTCGGCAGAAATCTGCTTAAGTGTGGGATCAAAACTGCTCGAAATATAATCAGCCAAATATGACATATTTATACTTATTGGAATCGACACAAAATGACCTATAAGAATATGTGAAAAAAATAAAATAATAATATTCACCCAAGGAACTCCATTTGAATACATAATGCAGACTTTTGGAGGAAGAACATCTCCAGCATTGTCAAAACTGAGGCAATACTCAACAACCTTGAATCTAAAACATAGTAAGCATAATATATGACTCAAATACATTTAAAAAGACATTCCACATAACAAATAACATCCATACACAAGAAGATGAGTGAAATAAAAAGGGGAAATTTTTTTGTGAGTCTCTTCTACGATAGAGCCAGATTGGGAGCTCACAAAGACTCCTCTTTCCTAGATTCACAATCTCCATAAGAACTCATCTACCAGGTTAAAATATCCCTAATATACATTAGAAATATATTAAAATAATTCATACAAGACATATACAAAATCTGCAAGCTATTCCTCATGTTGAACATTCATGACAATGCACAGGAAGCATTATTTCCAAAACTATAAACCAACCAAAGAATCTAGAATCCCATGGCTACCCATTCCAAATCTAGGAAGACTAAAGAGAATGCATAAACCAAATCTTTTTTTTTTTAACCAAATCAAACACGGAGCATACAAGTTTCAAAACTTTGAAAGCAAAACAAGAAACTAATGGAGAGGCCTCCAACCTGCAACCTGTGTGATGGTTTGTAGCTGAAAAAAGAGCTCCCACAAGCCAAACCAAATCCAATCCAAGCTCCAACCAAAACCAAGAAGAAAACTTGCTGGAGAAATTTTCCAGAGAATAGCCAACCCAACCTGAAAAACCTCGCGGGAATGAAAATAAAAAGCAACAATAATCCAAAACCCTAGCCTCAATCTTGGCCAATCAAAATATTTAATTTTGAAGTATATTTTACCAACCCACCATATAATATAATTTATTCACCCATTTTGAATTTAACCAATGAGAGTGAAGGGTAGGTAAAGTAAATAAAATATACTTATTCAACTAAGTGGGATTGGTTTTATTTCTTTATTTAATTTAATATGTTCATACACCCCACTTAGGAATAAAAGTGAAACTTTTAAATAAATATAAGCTGAAAATAAATTTAATCCAAAAGGGGATTAAAATAAATAAACCAAAAGCTAATAAAATAAATTAAAGAACCAAATAAATATAAGATATCAAATAAATATTAAACCATAGAAAGTCAAATAAATAATTAAATAATCAAATACCATTAAAGATTAAATCCCAAATATTAAATAAATATTAAACAACAATAAAGCTTATAAAATCAATAAATGTTAATTATCAAATAAATATAAATATCAAATAATTAAATATTCAAAACATATAAATTAAATACATTAAAATAAACATTTCCAAATAGAAATCTACACATCAAGAGCCACATAATTACTCTAACATAATCAAGTAAATTAACCGGTATAAACTAGACTCACAATACCAAAGAACCAAGCTTACTAACTAACATGGTGAATTATGCCAACATGCTGACTACTCACGATGAACAACTTAGACCTAGATTATGTGAGGGGAAACTCATGCCATCTTCGAATCACATAAGCCATTGGAACTAAAGACACGCTCAGACCTGTGAAGCCAGGTGGAGTCGATGTCTGGTACCTGCAAAATCCTGCAACCACAAAAGGGCAATACAACATATACATATACATATATAAAGCAAGCAAGTGATAGATAATCACAACAACACATCCCACACATAATGAGTGATGTGTAATCATCTCTATCACGAAGACAATCAAACAATAGTCAAACACATCTCATAAACATCTCATCATATGTAAACATAAAGTAGGGCCAGCATAATCATAATCATCATCAAAACCATGATAAATCTAATCTATCAATAATCCATCACATAGTGAGCATATAAAATCCATCAAGTACATATATCATCAAATCACATGATCAATCATGATAGTACCAACATCCATATAGATAATCAAAATAGCATATGTCCAATATTATCTAACATCAATCACAAGTCACTGAAGCACATGAGTAATCATCATCCAAATCATCAAAATATAGTCTAGATAAGTTTATCAAGCATAATATAAATGTCAACTCTATTCAAAATAAGTCAAAGCAAGGGTGAACACTACATCCTCCCCCCCCCTTTGCCTAGGCTTACTCTTGGAAACCTGAGAACAAATAGGGATATATCTCTCTCATCTGCACTGCATCCTCCCATGTAGCCAAAGAATCATCAATTGGATCCCACTGGACCCTTACCTGCTCTACGTTTCGGCCTTTGAGGGACATCTCTATATGCTAAAGAATGCGCACAGGCTCCATAGAAATTTGCGCGTCCTCAACTTGTAAAGCATTTCAATCCAACACATGCCAAATATCAAGATGATATAACCTCAAAACTAAAACATGAAAAACATCATGGATGCGAGACAAGCTAGGTGGAAAGGCAAGGCGATAAGCCACAAGACCAATCCGTTCCAAAATCTCAAAAGGTCCAACAAACCGAGGCGCCAACTTAGAGCCTTTTCCGTAATGGATCAGACTCTTTCGTGGCTGAACTCTCAGAAATGCCCTATCACCAATAGAAAACTGCCTGTCCACTTGATGAGCATCTGCATATTTCTTCTGTCTATCCTAAGCAGCCAACAAATGCTCTCTAATGCGAGCCACCTGCTCCTCCATATCCCACAACATCTCTGATCCAATATGTACTCTATCCTCTAAACGGTCCCAACTCAAGGGCATGCGACATGGTCTACCATATAAAGCCTGATAAGGAGACATACCAATAGAGCTATGGTAACCATTATTGTACGTAAACTCAACCAAATAGAGATAATCCTCCCAATGAGACTTCTGATCCATCATGTACATCCTCAACATATCCTCCAAAACCTAGTTCACCCTCTCTGTCTGTCCATCTGTCTCAGGGTGATAAGCTGAACTAAAGTTCAGCTGCGTACCCAAATCATGCTGAAGAGCTGTCCAAAATGTTGATGTGAATATTGGATCGCGATCTGATATGATCCACTGAGGAATACCATGCAACCTCATAACTCCTTCCAAGAAAACCCGAGCTATTGTCGTTGTTGTATAAGAAGACCTGATCGAAGAAAAGTGCGCTACTTTGGTCAATCTGTCTATAGTAACCATAATAGCATCATGACGACGTGAAGACATGGGAAATCCAACTATAAAATCCATAGATATAATATCCCATTTCCATCTTGGAACCAAATGTGACTATAATAATCTTGCGGGATGTTGATGCTCTGCCTTCACTCACTAACACTCAAGGCAACATGCCACAAAATCTGCAATATCTCTCCTCATACCAGACCAATAATATATCTGTCTCAAATCCGTGTGCATCTTCTTCACACCTGGATGTGCTGAGTAAGGTGCATGATGTTCCTCTGACATGATCAAATCTTGAAGACCTTTTGATGGTGGAACATAAACACGTCCCAAATGTCCAAGAAGTCCATCTAATTCCACTGAGTAACCTGCATATTTTCCCTCAAGAGCTCTACCTGCAGCAACCTCTGCAATAATCTCCTGATACCATACATCTGAAGGAAGGGCACTAAGAATATGGCTCCTCAAATCCACACTAAGAGACATTGCTGAAATCTCATGCCTCCTGTGACTCAAAGCATCTGCTACCACATTCTCTTTACCCTAAATATATCTCACCTCAAAGTCATACTCACATAAGAACTCCATCCAATGCCTCTGCCTAGCATTCAAATTTGGTTGCGTGAAGATATACTGCAAACTGTGGTGATCCCTATGTAACTTGAATCTATGCCTAAGAAGAAAGTGCCTCCATCTAACTAAAGCATGAACTACTACTGCCAACTCAAGATCATGGGTGGGATAATTCATCTCATGATTCTTAAGTTTTCGTGACTCATATGCAATCACACAACCATCCTGCATCAATATTGCTCCTAGACCCTCCAAAGAAGCATCTGTGCACACCACAAAATTCCCCAAAGGATCTGGTACTGCTAAAATAGGTGCACTGGTCAAACGCTCCTTAAGCATATGAAATGTTGTCTCACACTACTCTGTCCAAGAAAAATTGTTTCCTTTTCTATGAAGAGAAGTGATAGGATGAGTTATCCTTTAGAAATTATGAACATATCTGCGATAATATCCTGCTAAACCCATGAAACTACGCACCTCTCCCACATTAGTGGGTGCTGGCAAATCAACAATCGCCTGAATCTTCGAGGGATCAACTGCACTACCCTCTCCAGAAATCACATGATCAAGATACCTCACCTCTATCTAGAAGAAATCACACTTTGCCAAATTGGTGTATAGTTGATTCTCCCTAAGACACTGCAAAATCTGCCTCACATGATCCTCATGCTCCTCAATCGATCTCGAATAAATCAAAATATCATCCAGAAATACTAATACAAATCTGTCTAAATACAACCTGAATACACCATTCATCAAGCTCATGAAAACTGAAGGTGCATTCATGAGACCAAAGGTACCACTGTGAACTCATAATGACCATATCTAGTGTGAAAAGTTGTGCGATGAATGTTTGCCTCCTGAATCCTCAACTAGTGATACCCAGACTTAAGGTCAATAATCTTAGATAAAACCTTGGCATCCTTAATCTAGTCAAATAAATCATCTATCCGAGGCAAGGGATATCAAATCTTCACCATCACCTTATTAAGCTGTTTGTAATCAATGCATAATCGAAGAGATCCATCCTTCTTCTTCACAAATAACATAGGTGCTCCCCAAGGGGACACACTAGGATGAATAAACCCCTTCGCCAACAACTCCTCTAACTGGACCCTCAACTCATCCAACTCCTGCGTGGTCATCTGATAGGGAGCCCTAGAAATAGGCTCAACTCCTGGCACCAAATCAATCCTAAAATCTATATCTCGCCGAGGGGGCATACCTGGAATCTCACTAAGAAAAATATCTGCAAACTGCTGAAGAATGGGATGCTATTGCAATAAATCCTCTAAGCTAACTCCCTCATCCACATCCTTCACTCTAACCGCAAACTATATAAAAAGAATGAACTCCCAGAGGCATAAAACTCATCAAAACATAAATGCATCCAATAAGCATAATCATAAATATCATGGGGAAACACATGTAGGAGTGGAGTGTCATCACATGTCATCCTCATAACATAATAACACAAGGCACTATCTTGATGGACATGTAGAGCCATCTCAACCTATGAGAGACTAAGGGAGATTCACTTACCATCGTCACAGCCTTCTCATGCTTATCCTAAAACATCCTCCCTAGGACTAAGTCATGAGGCACAAAACAATTTATCATCTTATTAATTAATCTAACTACCCAACCCATCAATTATTATGTTATCACTTATTTATAAATCATGGAAAACTCCATTGTGCCCTGGTGGTCTAGACTTCATCAATCCTTACAAGGAACGTCATGCAAACCTATCACTCGTGACCCTGGTCATCACAAGGAAGCTCACTCCCCCCTAACATGGTCTCAAATATGACAACACAAGAGGCTCTAGAATCATAATTAGATCTGAGAACATACATAAATCTAAAATCACAAATAATCCATATGCAAACAACAATCTCATCTCATAATCATGAAACATGTGAAAATTAACATCGTGAGAACCAAAAATAAATGAGACTCTTGGCCAAATAAACATATCAAGGCCATAAGAAATGCCATCAAATCTGAAATGAATCATCAAATAATCTCAGCAAGGCCTATCCACTTGCTCGTGCATAGTCACAAGAATCTCAATCTCTCTCTTGGTGCATCAACAAGAGAGGAAGCACAAACAACTCAAATGGAGTAAAATGCATACAAAACTCAAAAATAAATCATATGAAGACATCACCAATCATAAATCAACATTAGACAACATCATAAATGCCTTCAAAAAACCTCTGGTACGACCCCAAATCCAACTGACATCACACAGACTTCAAACTCGACAAAACCATAAAAATACATAGAATGGCGCATACGACTGATACTTTAGTGCAGTTGGGTGATCTCTTAGCGCATAGGGTGATTCCTTTAGCACATAGAAAAAAAAGTGTAAATTTCGGTAGAAAACTGCTTAAGTGTAGGATCAAAGCTGCTTGAAATATAATCAGCCAAATATGACGTATTTATACTCGTTGGAATTGGTAGAAAATGAAATATAAGAATATGTGAACAAAATAGAATAATAGAATTCACTCAAGGAACTCCAATTGAAAACATAATGTAGACTTTTGGAGGCATAATCTCCAACACTGTCAAAACTGAGGCAATACTCAACAACCTTGAATCTAAAACATAGCGAGCATAATATATGACTCAAATACATTTAAAAAGACATTCCACATAACAAATAAAATTCATACACAAGAGGAGGAGTGAAATGAAAAGGGGAAAAAGTCTTGTGAGTCTCCTCTACGACAGAGCCAATTTGGGAGCTCACAAAGACTCTCCTCTTTCCTAGATTCACAATCTCCATAAGAACTCATCTACCAGGTGTATGCGGGAAAAGCGGGTCGATAGAACTTGAAATGTTAAAAATGGAGTTCTAGGGAGCCTTTCTCACACACCCACATGATTTCTTGGTGCAAGCTATGGAGTCATGGAGTATGGCTCAGCTTTCCAAGGTTGGTTCCATGGTTCTCTATCTCACAAGGTCCCTCAAACTAATGTCTTTGCTCTCAGATCACTGAGCAAAGTGGTTTAGGGATGACAAATGCAAGAACGAGGGATGCTTTGTTTGATTTTAAGATGAAATGCATCCTAAGCTATGCATGATCCTATAAATGCAATAAACTAGTTATAAGATGACAAGATTAGTAGCAAGATTATCCTAGCATGATATACAAGTCTATGATTAAGCTAGATGATAAGGAAAATACTCTAAACATGTATATTTAGATTTATTCCTATTGAAAAGAGAGGCTAAATGATGAGCACAAATGATATATTAAAGCTTGGATGGATTTTAGTATAAGTATGATGCTAAAGACTTGGATCTATCAAAATGGAGGAATGAGAGCTCTATTTATAGCAAAAATAGGGCAATGGATGGTCAGGATTGAAAGAGTTAATCAAGGGCTAAGTTTGAAAGTTGGGAATCCATGTTTACAATTGGCACCAATGAAATGGTGACAATTGTCAACATGAGGTTGGTTGAGAGGAGATGTAAGAAGCATTAAATGCTTGAGAAGACCTCATGGTTACCCTAGGGGTTAAGGGTTAAGGTTAAGTTAAGATTACCCATTGGATAAAGCTTTTATCCAAAGGATAAATTCTTGTGCAAAGGATTAAGGATAACCATGTTCAAAGCAATAAATGCTTGATGAGACCCTTGGGTTACATGGAGGTTGAGTTTAGGGAAATTCTTTAACCATGCTAGAGGGTTCAGTTAACCATTAATGGTTTGGGAGACTTTCAAAGTTAAGTGGTTGAAGCCTTTAAGGGTTTTCAAAGACTTTGAGGGTTTGAGAAGTGACTTCCCCTTGCTTAGGGATGTGACAAAGTTTAGGAGATGGGTTTAGGCTTAATTGGAAGCAATTAGAAGAATCTAGAAGGGGTTAGAAATAGGGCTTAGGAGGCAAGTGGGAGGTATAGGATTTTGCAAGTGGATGAAGGGATAATAGGTTTTAATTGAAAAAAAATGGATTTAATTCAATTTGGTTGCAATTTGGGGAAATCAAATAAATTAGATTTATTCAATTTAGGATAAACTTATTTAATTAAATTTGAATTTAATTAAAAGTGGATAGAAGGGATTTAATTGAATAAAATGATTTATTCCATTAAATGGTAAAAAGAGGCCTAGTGAATTTAATTGAGTAATTTACTTAATTAAATAGTGGAATGCGGGTAATTTAATTAATTTGGATTTAATTAAATAGAGAAATGAACATAAAATATTCATTTAGGAATATGGTCAGTTTTATACGTCTACATTTTTCCACTCTTTGAAGTGACGTGTGTGCACATGTTATTTCAAAGAAAATGATGCATCGTTGTGATTTTATGATCAATGTTGTCTTTATGGATTTTCATGTAGTGCCCTAGATTTGATGTGTGATGCCCCAAATTTGATAAACGATGTTGATAATGCCCCCTCGGGAGATGAATCAAAATTTTGGAAAATTTGATTTGATTTGATAATTGTGTTTGTTGTGCAAAATTTTGGCTAGGTGGAATGTGTAAATTGATTCATCTCCCAATAATTGACGTGTGCGAGGGTATGAGGGAGACCGCGAGCGAATTTCATGCTCCTTTCCCTAACCCTAATTTTATTTTACCCTATAAAAGGGAAAAAGTGCATTGTTTTGTCTCATTTGTGCTTGTTGACCTTGGAGAAAGAGACTTTTGGAGAGAAGACAAAATGCCTATTCTCTATTCTACGCATCGATTCGAGTGCGTTCGGAGGTATCGGAGGCCTGCCGCATATGGACCACTGGTAAGTCAACCCTTTTGACCCCTTTTTGATTTTTAATTTGATCATTTTTGGTTAGTTTTTGAATTTTGAAATGCGGTTTTCATGTTTTGGCGCATAGGGATCTTAGTTTAGCGCATACGAAAAATTCCATAGCGCATAGGGTTATAATTTAGGGTAGTGTCCGAAAATATTTAGGGTAGCGCATGAAGTTTTTAGGTTAGCGCATGGCCTTAGGTTAGCACATGAGGGACACAGGGTAGCGCTTAGGGTTAAAAGGGTAGCACATCGGGTAAACCTAGCGCATAGGGTCCACAGGGGGTCGCATGGGCAGGGGGATGTAGCGCGTAGGTTAGACCTAGCGCATAAGGTTAAATAGGTAGCATAGACGTGGGATAGGTTAGCGCATGGATCAGGTTTACCGCTTAGGGTAGATTAGCTGGTGCATGGATAAAAAAGGGTAGCGTGTAGAGTTAGTCTACCGCATAGGGTAGATAGGATAGCGCGTGGAGAAAACAGGGTAGCGCGTAGCCAAATTTAATTAGTGCATGCAGTAGTTTTTACATGATAGGATGATTTGCGAATGTAGAAAAATACATAGGATAAGGTTAGTTTTTCCTGGGGAGGTGGGTTTTTTCCATTTGTTGTGTCGGCTATCATGGTTTTGATTGTTCGTCCAATATGAGTACTGATATAACTTGGTTTTATTTGCGGATATTCAAGTTATTTATGTAGATATTAATGTATTTTTGTGATCTAAACTTGATTCGATTTGCATTGCTTCAAGTTAATATATGTGGAGCCTGATTTGTGTTACAAGTTGATATGATTGTGGAACTTGAGTTGTGTTACAAGTTGATATGGGTTGGAAACTTGAGTTGTTTTACAAGTTGATATGGGTGGGAAACTTGAATTGTTTTCCAAGTTTTTGTGATGTGGAGACTTGATTTGTTTTACAAGTTTTGATATGGTTTTTGAAAACTTGAGTTGTGTTACAAGTTGATATGGAATGATATGATGTGGAACTTGATTAGATTTGCAAATTGTTTCATGTTTTTGATGTGACTTTGATTTTGATATCTTTGTTTTTATGTGGAAACTGATATTGGACTTGTTTTTCTTTTTGAGAGGAGCGATTGGGAGTGGTTCAGTCACGCGAGTGATTCCCCAGACCATGGGCGTTGATACCTCAGTTGGCACAGGCTGACTTAGATGTTATTGAGAGATGTGGCCTGTCATCTTTATTAGATATGCCTCGGTTTACTATGAACCGGGGTTTACTCACAACGCTTGCAAAGAGATGGCATAGTGATATGAACACCTTCCACTTTTCTATAGGTGAGATGACGGTGACTCCTGAGGAATGTTATAGGATATTGCGAATTCCCATAGCAGGTGCATTATTACTGTATGAGTAGATAGAGGAGGGCGGGATAGAGGCACTCCGTCGCATATCTCGTGATGAGACAGTGTGTGGATATGAGATCCCTTGGCAGGAGTTCTTGGATCTGGACTATGCGCCTCTTCCGTCAGTACTAGCAGGTTTTATAGGTGGATTCCTATGTCCCGACCGTAGATCAAAGGGATTTTCCATTGGTTGGGGATTGGTGCTAGAGGAGATGGTGACACAGGGCCACAGGTTTGTGTGGGGATCGGCCATGTTAGCTCATTTATACAAGGATTTACATGAGGTGGTATACTTGGGTTACGACAGTTTGTCAGCTGGTGTGACACTCCTACAGGTATGGTATTGGGAGCATATTCTAGCAGCTAGGCCATTGGTGGATAGAGATAGGCCTACTGGGTGGGCATATGCATATGGATACATGGGGCTAGTTGTCCAACGTAAGTTGGGCAAACTTGAGCATTGGAGGAGGGTGTTGGATGACATCGATATGGTCATCTAGCGACCATATACAAATTATGAGGTATGGGCTAGGGATGGGCTGGAGATGCCGTATGTTTTTATGAGTCGGTTTCTAATAGGGCGGACACCCTTTGAGATCGAGGGATTTCAGGTTGGCAGGGTTTTGCAGTAGTATGGTCGGTAGTAGGGGATACCATATGGGACCTGCTTATATGCGCGTTGAAGGTAGGATATACTGGATTGGGGTCCGACTATTGATAGTGGAGCATCTGTAGAGGAGTTTTCTAGCTTAGCGGGCCAGATATGTGACTATGCTCCTGAGATTTTAGATGCTGGGATGATGCATGAGTTCGTTGGTTTGGGAAAGCATTCGGAGTTTTGGTACCAAAACAAGCCAAAATACCTTAAAACCTATGAAATACTTTCATTTTTTCTATTCCCTTACATTACAAATTAGGTGTGCAAGTTGGTGGAGTGTCTAATGGGTGTCTCTAGTGTGTTTGGAGACGTAATAAGGCTCTTGGAAGACTACAACAATCAATTTTTGAATAATGTTTTTCCAAAGAAACATGACCTAATTTTGACATATGTTTAAGAACTTCCAAAAGGGTATCTAGAATTTTATTTTTTTTGTTCCTAAGGTCAGTAAATAAAAAGTTATGGCCAAAAAGACCTCTGAGTAGGGCTACTAGAATCTAGCCATCTTAGAAAGCCAATGGTGTGGATTGGCTTAGATGGGTTTGTTTCAAAGGTGGAATTGATTTATTTGAGTCCAATAGGGTCTATGAACATGATGGAATGCCTACCCCAATCCTTGATAATGTCTATAGTTGTGTTGTCCAAGTTGGCCACATTGTGAAATATTACCAAAGGGTGGAAATATTGTGTTGAGTATCCTATTGTGCAAACTGGAGTTTGGGGCTTGAAACCATAGTCTTGGTGTTTTTTATAACCCCTTAGTCCCTCTGCATCAAAGTGGTATCAGAGCCAAAAGTTTTGATAAGTGTGAAGGAGAAGTTTGTGAAGAATTTGAAGTGAGGTAGAGATGCCTCCTAAAGCTAGATCTATGATGGCCAGGAGTTTGAAGGCCCTAGAATTTGAAATTGAAGCATTGAAAGCCAGAGAGAGAAGGAGAGATAGGGGTGAAGAGAGTGATAGTGACCCCAAAGAAGAAGAAGGAGGAGAAGGTGAAGGTGAGACCCCTCCTGCAAGACCTCAAGAAGAGGGGATCCCTCCTGAAGAAAGAAGGTTCATCAATGCTTTGAAATTAGTAAAAGGGGATGCTACTGCAGTGAAAATGGAGCTTCCTATGTATGGAGGCAAGATGGATGCTGAGGAGTTGATAGAGTGGATTGATGCCTTGAACAATTACTTTGAGTACAAGGAGGTACTTGAAGATAACAAGGTGAAGTTTGCCAAAACAAAGTTGAAGGATTCTACCTTGGTTTGGTGGAACTACACCCAAGGAGAAAGGGTTAATAAAAACAAATCCATGATCAATTAATGGGATAGGATGGTGAAAAAAATGGAAGAACAATTCCTACCTGTTGATTATGAGGTTCAAGTAGTCAGAAGGATACAAAACTTGAAACAAAAAGACATGGATGTGGCTGCTGACATTGAGGAGTTTCATAAACTCAACATGAGGTCTGGACATGTAGAGAATGAAAGAGAAAAGGTGGCTAGATACCTTAATACATTAAGGTTCAATATCCAAGATGAAATCAGCCTCCTTGTCCCCAAGACCATGGATGAGTGTTTTCAAGTAGCATTGAGGGAAAAAGAAAAGTTGAAGAGAAAGAGTGATCAACAAAGTAGAGGAAGAGGTAGAAGCTTCAAAGGGAGAGGAATTTTTGGGGGCAAAAATCAGTCCCAAAGACAACAAGGAGAGTCTAACCAAAATGAACAAAGTGGGGACTCAAGTAATAGAGGAATTTTTAGAGGGAGGAGACCCAATGGAAGAGGAAAATTCGGTGGATTAGGAAGAGGTTCAATCACCTTTACTGGTAGATGTTATAATTGCAATCAAGTAGGACATCCAGCCTTCAAATGTCCTGAAAAACAAGCCTCTAGTTCTCATGGAGGAGATAGGAGGAACCAACTAGTGCAAGAGGAGGATTGCCAAAGTGTCAACACACCACCTAAGCCTACAGATCCATAATTTGGAGATAGCCTAATGATGAGGAGAACTCTCTTGAAGGTGCCAAGTACCAAGGAACTACCACAAAGGAAGTCACTTTTTAGAACTTCTTGTAAATCTTGTGGGAAGGTATGTAAAGTCATAGTTGATTCAGGGTCTATAGATAATTTGGTGTCATTAGAAATGGTTGAGAAGTTAGGATTAAAGAGAATCCCTCATCTTACCCCTTATAAGATGTCTTGGTTGAGTATGTTGCAAAGTGTGTGCCCTTGGTCTCCTTGTGTTGTGCAGCCCAGCGCTCGGGTTTGTGACATGGCTTAACTGCCTCCTGTGGATTCTATAAGTCTAGTGGTTGTATCGAGAATTAATAGGTCGATATTTTGGTGCAACAGCAACTACACTTGTAACAAGTGGTATCAAAGCTTGATCACGGGTTCAAACCCCTCGCTTGCATTGGGGGAGGATTGTTGCAAAGTGTGCACCCTTGGTCTCCTTGTGTTGTGCAACGCAACGCTCGGGTTTGTGACATGGCATAACTGCCTCTTGTGGATTCTATAAGTCTAGTGGTTGTATCGGTCATTAACAGGTTGATCTTTTGGTGCAATGACAACTGCACTTGTAGTAGTGTAAGGGCCAACAAGTGCTTGTAAATGAACAATCTTGGGTAGAATTTTAAATTGGGGGGTATAGGGATAGAGTCCTATGTGATGTGATCCTCATGGATGCTTGTCATTTGCTTCTAGGCAATCCATGGCAGTATGATCTCAATGCTCAACATGATGGGCCAAAAAACACCTATACTATAACCAAGAATGGTGAGTCTTTTACCTTGAACCCTTTACCAAATGAAGTTGTGGATAAGAAAGTGGGCTCTAGTGTCATGGTGGTAGGTGAGAAGGATTTTTTGCAGACCTTGACGGAAGAGGGGAGCTTGGATTTGCCTTGATTGTGAAGCCAAACAATAGATCAGATTTATCTAAACCCAAAGGAGGAGCCATACCTAGTGAGGTTCAGAACTTGCTAGGGAAGTATAAGGGCATTGTAGTGGAGGAATGACCCAACTCCCTACCTCCAATCAGAGATATAAGCCACCATATAGACCTGATTCCAAGGGCTACACTACCTAATAAGGCTGCTTATAGAATGACAGTAGCTCAAAATGAGGAGATTGCAAAAAAAGTGCAAAATTTTTTGGACAAGGGCCTAGTGAGGAAGAGTTTGAGCCCATGTGTTGTACCTACAGTCCTAGCACCCAAGAAGGATGGAACATGCAAACTTTGTACTAATTCAAGAGCCATTAACCGAATCACAGTCGGACATAGGTTCCCAATGCCAAGAATGGAGGATCTCATGGATTATTTAGGAGGAGCATGCTACTTTTCAAAGATTTACTTGAAAAGCGGTTACCATCAGATAAGGATCAGAGAAGGGGATGAATGGAAGACATCCTTTAAGACCAATGAGGGCCTCTATGAGTGGTTGGTGATGCCCTTTGGGTTGTCAAATGTACCTAGTACCTTCATGCACCTAATGAATGAGGTATTAAAACCTTTTATTGGAAAGTTTGTTGTGGTTTATATAGATGATATTCTTGTGTTTAGTAGGGCCAAAGAGGAGAATCTAAGCCACCTTGACATGGTTTGGAGAAGATTGCGTGAGGAGAAACTGATGATAATATTGGAGAAGTGTGACTTCATGAAAGAAGAGCTAGTGTACCTTGGTTTTGGCATCTCCAAGGGAAGTTTGAAGATGGATCCTTCCAAGGTGGATGCTATCCTCAGTTGGCCAACCCCAAAATCAATGGGAGATGTCAGGAGCTTCTATGGAATTGCAAGCTTCTATAGGAAATTCGTAAAGAACTTCAACCACATATGTGCACCAATTATGGACACCATCAATGGAGGTAATAAGGGTAAGTTTTCTTGGACCAATGAAGCTAATAAGGGGTTTTAATATTTAAAGAAAAGAGTATCCCAATAGCCCATCCTTGTGCTCCCTGATTTTGATAAAGTTTTCACCATTGAGTGTGATGCTAGGAATAAAGGAATAGGGATTGTTTTAAGCCAAGAGGGTAGACTGGTTGCATTCTTTAGTGAAAAGATCAATGAGGCAAAGAGGAAGTATTCCTCATATGTTTTATAATTGTATTCCATGATTCAAGAACTTAAAAAGTGGAGACACTATTTGTTACCCAAAGAATTTGTTGATTTTACTTATAACCATGCTCTAAGTTTCTTGAATGGACAGGACAAACTCAACCATAGACACATGAAGTGGGTTGAATCTTTGCAAGCCTACACCTTTACTATAAAGCACAAGAAAGGCCAAGCCAACAAAGTGACAGATTCTCTTAATAGGAGAGCACTTATGGTGTAAGAAATACAAATACAAAGCATGGGGTAGATGCACTCAAAGACATGTAACATGATGATGCTGATTTCAAAGAGATTTACAATGTTTGTAATCAGTATTTGAACACTTTTCACAGTGAGTATTTTGATTTTTTACTTCAGAATGGTTTTGTCTTCAAAGGGAGTCAATTATGTGTACCTCGATTCTTAATGAGAGATAATATCATAAGAGAGAAGCATAGTGGGAGTTTAGGAGGCCATTTTGGGCTTGACAAGACTTTTGATTAAGTTAGGAGGTTCTATTATTGGCCAAGGATGCAGGTGGATGTAAGGAGGTATGTTGAAGGATGCTCCATATTTCAAAAAGCCAAAGGAACTTCATCAAATGCAAGGCTTTATCAACCCCTTGCAATTCCCAATAGGCCCTAGGAGAGTGTGAGTATGGATTTTGTTTTAGGGCTGCCTAGAACTCCAAGGGGTTTTCATAGTGTATTTGTGGTTGTTGCCTAGTTTAGCAAGATGATACATTTTCTTCCATGCAAGTGTACTAATGATGCATCTCAAATTGCAGGTTTGTTCTTCAAAGAAGTGGTGAGGATACATGGTTTACCCATGAACATTGTCTTTGATAGGGATTCCAAGTTTATAGGTCACTTCTAGACGGCCTTATGGAAGAAGCTTGGCACAAAATTGTCTTCTAGCTCAGCTACCATCCACAAATGGATGGCCAAACTGAAGTTGTTAATAGGTCATTGAGAAATCTATTGAGATGCCTTACAAAAGAACATGGATAGGCTTAAGATCTAATCCTACCTCAAGTAGGGTATGCTTATAATGACTCCATGAATAGGAACATTGGAAGAAACCCATTTGAAGTTGTTTATGGGATGCACCCTAGAGGTGTATATGAGTTGAGATATTTGCAAGGGATTGACAGGAGGAGTGCTCAAGGGGAAGACTTTGTTGTTGCAATCAGAGATATTCACCAACAAGTAAGAGAAACCCTTCAAAATAATGTGGAAAAGTACAAAGAAAGAGCAGATTTGAAGAGGAGAGACCTTCAATTCAAGGCTGGTGATTTGGTCTTAGCACATTTGAAGAAAGAAAGGCTTCCTAAAGGAAAATACCCCAAACTGATGATGAAGAAGATAGGACATTGCAGGGTGGTGCACGAATTCAAACAAAATGCTTATGAGATTGAGTTACCCCTCGGGGTAGCCATATCTCTCATTTTCAATGTGTCTGATTTATATCCATATAAAAGCTTTGTGATTGCAAGTTCTGATGCAGGTGTAGTAGCAGATGAGGATGATGATTGGGTAGAGGAGTTTCCACCTAGCCAACCAATAAATCTTGAGTGTATCCTAGATACAAAGCAAGTGAAGAAGACTAGAAGGAAGACATACAAGGAGTACCTAATCAAATGGAAAGATCTTCCTGAAGAAGATGCTACCTGGATGACTGAGAATGATATTAAGTAGCATGGAGTATCTATTGAACACCTCATCTCAAGAGGGACTTGAGATTCTTCTTTCCCCGGGAGCATGGTTGGATACAAAGGCACTTAAACAGGGCTACTTGGATACCCATCCTAAGCAAATGACGTTGACATCAACTTGACATCATCGCAAACATAATGAGAAGAATGCGACCCAAACTTGACTTAACCAAACTAAAAGTGAGAAACAAATGTAGAAATAAACTTCAGAATAAGGGTTCCTAATTTTATACCCAAGTTGAATATATGTTATAGATATGACAACCATAGGGAAAGTATCCATGGACTAGACTATGGCCATGATCTAGCCCGACATTCTGAACACTCATTATTCATTCATCATAGACCTTTGATCACAAATTGTGTACTAGAATCAAATTTCTAGACTTTCTCACATCTTAAAGCAATCAACATCAACGACACGCCAAATTTTAGAAAACCAACTTTATTTAAACACAATTTTAATTGTAGATAGTAGATTCTAGATTCAACTATGTGAGATTTTTTTAGCATCAACGTTTTATGTCACACTTTGTCATCCATCATCAAGATAGTAGAGAGCTGAAGGAGGAAAAATCTCACAAATTTGAATCCAAAAGCTACTCTCTACTATTATGATCTCAAGGAGGAAAAATCTCACACAGCTGAAACCAAAAGCTACTCTCTACTATTATGATCTCAAGGAGGAAAAATCTCACAAAGTTGAATCCAAAAGCTACTCTTTACGATTATGATCTCAAGGAGGAAAAATCTCACACAGCTGAAACCAAAAGCTACTCTCCACTATTATGATCTCAAGGAGAAAAAATCTCACACAGCTGAAACCAAAAGCTACTCTCCACTATTTCACTAAAGAATACAACCAATCTATCTCACATAATTGAATCCAAAAGCTACTCTATACTATTACGATCTCTGAAAATTTAATATCTTTAACAGAATTTCAAAGCTATATACTTTGTCAACAACATAAAATTCAAGAAGTCATAATCATAGGTGCCACTGGTTATTTGTCATCATTAATATTCTCACACAATGAATTTGTGCTTTCCATTTGGTTCGTCATCCAATGCGTATAGAATAATAATAATAATAATAGTAATACATTTTAAAAAGCTAGGGTTCAAAGATGCTGGTATATTGCCCCCCTGGAAAAAGTAGCTTCCATTCAAACTTACTCTTTCAGAAAGCATCCGTAGTTTGGACGCAACTTCATTCTATCCCCACTTATATTCATTCGTGCTTTCCACGCCATTAAATAACAACAATAAAAATGTGATCACCACTCACTGCTCTGTGATAACCCAAAAAGCTCACTACTCACTCATCTGTGATCACCGAAAGCAAAAAAGTGAAAACCAAACATATGATAAATACAAAAGAAGAAAAGAGAAATATTCTGGATGAAGAATCTCTCTGCGTTACTTCAACGCCACAGAAGAAAAGTTCTCATGTTTTATAGCCCAAGATATCATCTCCATGGCCATCTTACATTTTGCATTATATGCAGGCTCATTGTAAGCAGGCAAATTGTGTGGGAGCTGAAAGAAAATCTCTTTTTTTATGCCATAACCATTTGAAAAAAGCTTAAGTGGAAGATGGGTTTGGAAGGAGAAATGGAAGCCATGGAGCAGCAGGTGGAAGCAGTGGCAAAAGCATTTGTTGATCATTACTATTATCTCTTTGACAACAGCCGAGCTAATTTGGTTTCTTTGTATAATGATTCGAATTCAATGCTGAGCTTTGAAGGGCAGAAGATCCAAGGAGCTAATAATATATTGCTCAAGCTCAACTCTCTGCCCTTTGAGCAATCCAAGCATAATATTTCTACCATTGATTGCCAGCACTCTGGGCCTGCAAATGGGATTTTGGTTTTTGTAAGTGGGAACCTTCAGCTTCCTGGTGAAGAGCATCCCCTCAGATTTAGCCAGGTACCCTTTTCTTTCTTTGGGTTTCCATTTCAATTTTGGTTTTTTTAGTTCGGATTGTTTGGATATCACAGTCGTCTTTTCTTTTTCTTTTTTTTACGTTTGTTATAAAATGTAATGAATCATGGAATACAATCCGAAACATTGATATTATACAAATCTTATACAATTAATTTATAATGAATCAGTAAAATATGATCTGAAATATTAATATGATCCAAGATATTGATACTATTCTTTCTTTAGATTTCTATTTTTCTTTGGGTTTTCTGATTTAGATCGTTTGAGTATCATATACCATTTTCTTTTGATGTTTGTTACAAAATATGATTCAAAATATTGATATTAGAAAAACAATGGACTAAAACATTGTCAGTTTCTGTTTTTGGGTGCAGATGTTCCATCTTATACCAACTCCAGAGGGAAGTTTCTATGTGCAAAATGATATCTTTCGCCTTAATTATGGATGACTGATATTCTGCATCTGTTTTGTTTTCTGCCATTATGGTGGTGCAACGTTCTCTGTAGAGAGTTAAACATCAGGGACACTGGTTAAGTGGTGAAGGAATGTTTTGATATATTTGTTTGAAATATTGGTCGAGGATTAGTCCAAGTGTTGTTGGATTATAGATATGTAATAATTTATAAAGGCAATTTTACATTTGTGTTTCTAAACTTTTCATTTAACAACAAGAATGAATTTTTTTTAATATATGTAATATAGATATTTACTGATAGAGTAGTTATAACTTCACTAATTTTAAGTGGATCTAAGATTTTTAAATGATTTTAATTCATCAATAATTTAATGAGTGAATACAGATCAAATAAAATTATTTTAGTAATGATATAAAATCAAATTAATAAAATATAGTTAGTTTTCACAAGAAATGTTAATCTTCATGAAGAAAAATAGAATTATAAGATTTCGTGATAGCATAAATGAATTCACAAGATAAAGAAATGGATGCATATATTGGAAAGAGAGCAGGTAAGTCTAGCTAATAAGAAAGTAACTCCAAATTATCCAAAACTAGGTGGGAGTTATACTGAGGAAAAGATGACATCCATCTTTATTTAACTAGGCTCACTACTGTAACTAGACAAACTAAACCAGATATGTAGGAAAATACATAATATCCAATTAAGGATAATAGAAAACCTATAGTAACAACCCCTTAATCACAACTTAAGTTGATGATAAGATGGATCCTAACAAATAAAGTATGATGAAATAACCATGTGCAAACACCCTTCTCTCCATATCCTCACTCCAAAAAGACCATCTCTAAACAAGTAGTTGCATCCCCAATAAATCTGATAAATGAAGAAACTTGGGTTCTAAGAAAAGTTCAATAGATATGTTATCAATCTACTAAAAATTCAAGCTGTATCAAAGACTAATGTCCTATCAATAGATAGGCTCCAAGATATATTGCATGGAACCTCTATGTGCTTGGTCCGCTAATTCATGATGAACTAAGTTTTTCTAAATGCATATGGCACTTTGATTGACACAAAATATAGTTGACACTCATCTGAATTACATGTCAAACTTAGTGAGAACATGCTAAAGCTAAATGGCTTTAGTGATAATACTAATAACACCTCAGTACTTGGTCTCAATGGAAGATAGAGCAATAGCATATTCTTCTTTAACCAACAAATAGGACCAAAACTAAGAGAGAAGTTACGATTTGAAGTGATATTGCAAAATTTACAATTCAATTTTTCTATTTTGAATCTATACACCTAAACAAGTCAATATCAATTCCCATTGTTAAGTGAACACAAAACTATGAGTACCAAAAATGTAATGCAAAATTCACTTTTTGTCCAAGTCTAGTGTAGCTCATGGTGGTCCTACATAAATGAAGAGACCATATCCATAGAATATAAAACTTTTATGAATCAAATAATTGAGGCTCACAACAAGCTATTGATATAAGGTATTGTTAGACAATAATGAAGAGTAATGGATATATCAAGCTTGAGTCTAGAAATAAAGAGACTTGAAGTAGGCTTGTAGTTAGCCATGTGAAACTACAAGAGAATATACAAAGTACTATTGGGCTATTTAACGGTGATACTAGAAGTAGGCTAAGATATTAATCTTTATATAATAATGTAACAAGACCAAGTTAGTCATTCAAAACCTACCATGAATATAATTCTTAACTATCAAAATTGACAAAGATCTCCCCATGATCCATAGGTCACCAACACAAACTAGACCTATCTATAGATAAGCTCCAAAATACTTTGCATGGAACCTCTGCATTCTTGGCCCAATTAATGGACTTTTTTTGAAATATATATGATATTTTTGTTGACATAAATTACAATTCATGGTCATATAAACTAGATATCAAACTTAGTGAAAATATGCTAAAGCCAAATGGCCTTAATGACAATATTAGTATCTCCTTCATACTTAATATTAGTGGAAGATAGAGAAATAGTGTACTACTTCTTTCTTGACCAACAAATAACTAAGAAGCTATAATTTAAAGTGGAATTGTAATACTGAGACCTTTTTTTCCAATTTAAATGTATACACCCCACCAAGTTAATATCATTACTAAGTGAATCAAAAACTATGAGTACAATAAATTTAACAAATTTTATCAACTTAGTTTCCTTATAGTGTAGCTCATGGTTCTCCTACATGGATCCAAAGACCAAGCCCATATTAGATATGGAATATCATTCCTTTTATGAATAAAATAAATGAGGCTTCCATTGAGCTATTGATACAAGATACGATTGACCAATGGTAAAGAGTATTGGGCATCATGTTTGACTCTAGAAAGAAAAAGACTTGAAGTAGGTTTGTAGTTACCCATATGAAACCACAAGAGCATATTAAGAGTGTACTTGGACAATGTAATGGTTATCCTATAAGTAGAATAATATATTTGAATTGTGAGAAAATTGTTAGGACAAGGTAACATTAACCTTGCAAATCCTAAGCCATTCACATGTCTCCATGTTCCTTGGAAAGTGTTCCCTAGGACATGTGAGAAAAATAATAAATATTTGTACTCCACATCTAATTGTAATTTTATTTTCAAGAGGTGAACATGAAGAAGTGATAAAGATAAATTAAAATGGACAAAATAAACTACTTCCCCTGTCCAAACTAAGATATTAAGGGTCATGCATTGGGCACCCAAGTTTGGGAGGAGAACAAGTCTCCCTTTGGTGATCTGAAGTGTCATCAAGAGCTACAAGGCATCCAAAATGTTAAAGGTCTAAGTGTATTTGATTAAGGGTACTCCCCTTACAAACAACAACAACAACAACAACAAAAACAAGAAAAACAACAAAGAAATAAACAAAAAATGCAAGAAAAAATTCTTTCTTTTTATTATCCCAGTGAAATGAAAGTACAACATTCAAAATATAACATGCTACAACCACATGGTCTTTCTCATTACAATAATCTACATGCCAAAGCCACAATCTACACTTTCAGAACTATCATTTTTAACTCTTGTTTGCCTTCTTTATCTTGGGAAGTATATCTACCCTAGAATGTTATAGAAAGTGTAATTCCCCCTTTTTGTGATCGACCGCTTTTCTCTCATTTTTTCCCACATTGGAAAATACAGAGAATATGTCCAAAATGGGTTTTGGCACCCACGAGAGTATTTTGAAAAAAAATTATTTTTCTTCCTAAAGTAGCACAACTTCCAAAGGCTATATCTTTTGATATGGGAACCTAATTGAGCCTAGTATTTTTTAAAATTGAAGATATCCGAGTGATCTACACTAATCTTTCCACAAATCATCAATTGATCAAACATTCATCAAGGTCCAATTCAATCCTTTAAAGGTACATAATCTAAGTTGAATATATTTTTATACAATTTTTCAACCTTGAAATATTAATATCTCCCAAACAATGCATGATATTGAGATGATTCTTTATCCAATCATTATATTTTCCCACTCTTCTCCTTGGGGTCAATTTTAAGGTTCATAGATTCACAAATGCAAACTTACTAAAAATAGTCACCCTACCTTTTTTAGCCCTTAGTGACAATTATTCACAAAAATTAGTAGAATTCAAAATAAACAATATTTTCGGGTGATGAAAGATTGCTCTTACCTCTTGCATTAGACACATGGGGTAATTTGAGAAGTGACCTTGTCAAATCTCAAGTGTGTTGGAATACAAGGAATCCAGGAACACTGAGAGGGGGGGTGAATCAGTGTTCTGTCAGTAATATAAGATTTTACCTTATTATAACATACACATATAAACCGGTAAATGAGGAAACATATAACATGAAGTAAATAAACCAGCCACATGAATGTGTCAACACCTATCCTTCTGGAGATCTACATTCTTGATTTGGCACTATGGTTATATTGGTTTACTGTTGAACCGACACATTGTGTTCACCGGCAAGTTTAGTGACTTATGCATAGTCACCGGTATATTGTTCACTGGCAGGTTATATGGTTCAATGACACTGATGATGACTTCTTATCATCTGTAGATCACTTGGTTATATCGAAGACATGGTTTGGATACTTGGGTTTGATGTTTTGGTTATTGGTCTAATCACGTTGACTTATTTGCTATTACCGACAGATTGGTCTAGGTTATGGACCGGTATGCGTTATCTATTCTAGATCAGCACGATACATTATGGAGATGATTTATTGATTGGATATTGTTGTAAATGTATTGAGCCGACATGTTGTATCGCATCAAGACTTATTTGTAATTGATTTTATTGTAATATTCTTAGTGAGCTGACCTACACTTTGGTTTTAGGTTTTGTATATATGTAAGATCTCATTTGTGAGATGGGACATGGGATATGGTATTGTAACATGGTATGTGCGAGTATTGAAGATCATATGAGCAGACCATAGAGAAGGTTTAAGGAAGGTTTGAATGTGATTGTCAGAGCTTAACCGGTACTGAATCTAGCATTGGAGATGCTATTTTGAGAAGTACATTATTCTAGGATTTAACCATCCTACTACAGTCATTGCGACTCCCATTTGAGCAATGTGCTCTAGGTGGTTGGCCTTTCTACATGTGCAAACCCCATTTGTATACACATACTATCTACAAGTAGTATCATTTGATTGTGGGTAAGGTTTCCCACATTGTTTTTTCCCCTTACAAGGTTTCCACATCAAAATCTTTGTGTTATGTGTTGTGGATGTTGTTTCTCTTTCTGTTACATGCATTAATTTTCACCGGTATTGATATTAACTGTTAATCTGTTTACCGACATTGAGTTTGGTTTACCGATATTAAGTATCAAGTTTGATTAAGTTAAAATTGGGTTGAAATTCATTAACAACTGATTCATCCCCCCTCTCAGTTACCTTCTGGTTCTTAATAGAATGAACACCATAACACTGAATTTATACGTGGAAAACCTCAAAGAGGAAAAACCATAGTGGGATTTGTGACCCACAATATCAATTCACTCGCCATATGAAAGATATTACATAGCATGGGGGCCTGCACATGGAGGAAGGCACATTGCCTAGAGCACACTGCTCAACACAAAAGAGTCTCACTGACTACAAGCTTCTGCTAAGATAAAACAGTAATGGTGAACTCACAAAATACATCTGCAATGCCAAAAATAGTTCCGGTTATAGCTTTGTTCTGTACCAGTTGATAAACCCTAAACCCTTTTACCGGTATCTCCTTTCCTCCAAGAATGCTTTACAAACCGTCTACTAATGATTGCATAATATAACTTTTACATACAAATGACCTACATACATATCCTTCGCATCACATTATTCTTCTCCACATTCATTATACTCATTGTCCTATATCAAAATGATCTAATAAACTGACTTGTATACCCTTTACAAACAATATGCCTTATGTCATCTTACAAAACATTACAAAAGATATTCAATGTCAGACCTATACAATAATTACAAAATTATTTTACAAATAAAACCTTTCGGTTCGCAAATGGATGTCGGCTTCTGTAATGCCCTTCAAAATACCCTAAAGAAACTAAACAATAATATACAAATGGAGATAATTTTTTTTTATTAACATCTAATAACAACTAATGCAACACATAATATCTCCATTTATTTACATTCATTCATCAATTAACCAATATGAACATACATCATTACTCTTTTCATGAATTAATGCAAGGGGAAATAACACAACATCATTAATCTTTCCCTAGGGTACTTTAGCATCATTACTTAAATTCATTTCCATGATAGAATACTACGCACATGATAGGTATATTTCACCTTTATTAATGCATCATAATCTAATTATCTACTCATGAGATATGCAACCTACAACATTACTTACTTCCCATGATATGCATAATTTTCTTTCTACCAATGCATCTATATGAATCATTCATGTTTACTAAATCCATTTAACATCCTATAACATATTTATTTATTACTCCATGAACATTCCTCTTTCAAGATTATTTAATATTATAACTAGCGTCTATTCATTCCATGAGATAATACAACTGATCCATAATGCAATTCCATTCTATTCCAAATATAATCCATTTATTTCCATGACTCATAAGATCACCTCTCTACAATAGTGAAATACAACTAGGCCTTAATTCCAATTTCCAACTACAATTCATCAACAAATATAAGTACATTAAATACATCATGAGCATATCTCTTTCTACTACAAGATTCCATCTATGATATGCAAAAGTAATACATTACATACAATTTATCTTATCCATTACATAAATATGCTACAAGGCACATCCATAGTACATAATGAAGAAGAATCCACATCCACGCAAGAAGAATCCAAAAGAACATCCCAATGGATAAAAAGAACAAACCTTCAAACCATGTGGAACCAAAGTAACCACCCCTCATGCTAGGCGATGACACAAGGTCCCAACACATACTCTAAACCTAAGCTGGCACCTATAACCAAGGAGACTAGCCACACAAGGACTCTCAAGAAAGAACTTACATAATACAACAAGAATGAACTCCTAGAGGAATAAAACTCATCAAAACATAAATGCATCCAATAAGCATAATCATAAATCATACAGGGGAAACACATGTAGGAGTGGAGTGTCATCACATGCCATCCTCATAACATAATAACACAAGGCACTATCCTGATGGACATGTGGAGCCATCTCAACCTATGAGAGACTAAGGGAGATTAGCTTACCGTCTTCACGGCCTTCTCATGCTTATCCTAAAACATCCTCCCTAGGACTAAGTCATGAGGCACAAAACAATTTATCATCTTATTAATTAATCTAACTACCCAACCCATCAATTATTATGTTATCACTTATTTACAAATCACGAAAAACTCCATTGTGCCCTGGTGGTCTAGAATTCATCAATCCTTACAAGGAACCTCATGCAAGCCTATCTCTTGTAACGCCGATCATCAAAACGAAGCCAAATTCCCCCTAACATGGTTTCAAACATGACAACACAAGAGGCTCTAGAATCATAATTAGATCTGAGAACATACATAAATCTGAAATCACAAATAATCCATATGCAAACAACAATCTCATCTCATAATCATGAAACATGTGAAAATTAACATCATGAGAACCAAAATTCAATGAGCCTCTTGGCCAAATAAACATATCAAGGCCATAAGAAATTCCATCAAATCTGAAACAAATCATCAAATAATCTCAGCAAGGCCTATCCACCTGTTGGTGCATAATCACAAGAATCTCAATCTCTCTCTTGGCGCATCAACAATAGAGGAAGCACAAACAACTGAAATGGAGTAAAATGCATACAAAACTCAAAAATAAATCATATGAAGACATCACCAATCATAAATCAACATTAGACAACATCATAAATACCCTCAAAAAGCCTCTAGTATGGCCCCAAATCCAACTGACATCACACAGACTTCAAACTGGACAAAACCATAAAAATACATAGAATTGTGCATACGAATGATACTTTAGCGCATCTGGGTGATCTCTTAGCGCATAGGGTGATTATCTTAGCGCATATAATCATTCCTTTAGCGCATCGAAAAAAAGTGTAAATTTCGGAAGAAAACTGCTTAAGTGCGGGATCAAAATTGCTTGAAATATAATTAGCCAAATATGACGTATTTATACTCCTTGGAATCGGCACGAAATGAACTATAAGAATATGGAAAAAAATAAAATAATAATATTCACCCAAGGAATTCCATTTGAAAATATAATGCAGACTTTTGGAAGAAGAACATCTCCAGCATTGTCAAAACTGAGGCAATACTCAACAACCTTGAATCTAAAACATAGCAAGCATAATATATGATTCAAATACATTTAAAAATACATTCCACATAACAAATAACATCCATACACAAGAGGATGAGTGAAATGAAAAGGGGAAAAAGTTTTGTGAGTCTCCTCTACGATAGAGCCAGATTGGGAGCTCACAAAGACTCCTCTTTCCTAGATTCACAATCTCCAGAAGAACTCATCTACTAGGTTAAAATATCCCTAATATACAATAGAAATCTATTAAAATAATTCATACAAGACATATACAAAATTTGCAACATATTCCTCATGTCAAACATTCATGGCAATGCACAGGAAGCATTATTTCCAAAACTGTAAACCAAGTAAAGAATCTAGAATCCCATGGCTACCCATTCCAAATCTAGGAAGACTAAAGAGAATGCATAAACCAAATCGTTTTTTTTTTTTAACCAAATCAAACATGGAGCATACAAGTTTCAAAACTTTGAAAGCAAAACAAGAAACCAATGGAGAGGCCTCCAACCTGCAACCTGTGGGATGGTTTGTAGCTGAAAAAAGAGCTCCCACAAGCCAAACCAAATCCAATCCAAGCTCCAGCCAAAACCAAGAGAGAAGAAATCCAAAACCAAGAAGAAAACTTGCTGGAGAAATTTTCTAGAGAATAGCCAACCCAACCTGAAAAACCTCACGAGAATGAAAATAAAAAGCAACAATAATCCAAAACCTTAGCCTCAATCTTAGCCAATCAAAATATTCCATTTTGGAGTATATTTTACCAACCCACCATATAATATAATTTATTCACCCATTTTGAATTTAAGCAATGAGAGTGAAGGGTAGGTAAAGTAAATAAAATATACTTATTCAACTAAGTGGGATTATTTTTATTTCTTTATTTAATTTAATGTGTTCATACAACCCACTTAGGAATAAAAGTCAAACTATTAAATAAATATAAGCTGAAAATAAATTTAATCCAAAAGGGGATTAAAATAAATAAACCAAAAGCTAATAAAATAAATTAAAGAACCAAATAAATATAAGATATCAAATAAATATTAAACCATAGAAAGTCAAATAAATAATTAAATAATCAAATACCATTAAAGATTAAATCGCAAATATTAAATAAATATTAAACAACAATAAAGCTTATAAAATCAATAAATGTTAATTATCAAATAAATATAAATATCAAATAATTAAATATTCAAAACTTATAAATTAAATACATTAAAATGAACATTTCCAAATAGAAATCTACACATCAAGAGCCACATAATTACTCTAACATAATCGAGTAAATCAACCGGTATAAACTGGACTTACAATACCAAACAACCAAGCTTACTAATTGACATGGCGAATTATGCCAACATGTTGACTACTCACGGTGAAGAATTTAGACCTAGAGTATGTGAGGGGAAACTCATGCCATCTCCGAACCACATAAGCCATTGGAACTGAAGACATGCTCAGACCTGTGAAGCCAGGTGGAGTCAATGTCTGGTACCTGCAAAATCCTGCAACCACAAAAGGGCAATACAACATATACATATACATATATAGAACAAGCAACTGATAGAGAATCACGATGACACATCCCGCTCGCAATGAGTGATGTGGAATCGTCTCTATCACGAAGACAGTCAAATAATAGTCAAACACATCTCATAAACATCTCATCATATGTAAACATAAAGTAGGGCCAGCATAATCATAATCATCATCAAAACCATGATAAATCTAATCTATCAATAATCCATCACATAGTGAGCATATAAAATCCATCGAGTACATATATCATCAAATCACATGATCAATCATGATAGTACCAACATCCATATAGATAATCAAAATAGCATATGTCCAATATTATCTAACATCAATCACAAGTCACTGAAGCACATGAGTAATCATCATCCAAATCATCAAAATATAGTCTAGATAAGTCTATCAATCATAATATAAATGTCAACTCTAGTCGAAATAAGTCAAATCAAGGGTGGACACTACATCCTCCCCCCCTTTGTATAGGCTTACTCTTGGAAGCCTGAGAACAAATAGGGATATATCTCTCTCATCTACACTACATCCTCCCATGTAGCTGAAGAATCATCAATCGGATCCCACTAGACCCTTACCTGCTCTACGTTTTGGCCTCTAATGGACATCTCTCTGTGCTAAAGAATGCACACATGCTCCATAGAAATTTGCACGTCCTCAACTTGTAAAGCATTCCAATCCAACACATGCGAAATATCAGGATGATATAACCTCAAAACTGAAACATGAAAAACATCATGGATGCGGGACAAGCTAGGTGGAAAGTCAAGGCGATAAGCCACAGGACCAATCCACTCCAAAATCTCAAAAAGTCTAACAAACCGAGGCGCCAACTTAGAGCCTTTTCCGTAATGGATCAGACCTTTTCGTGGGTGAACTCTCAGAAATGCCCTATCACCAATAAAAAACCATGTATGAACTCGATGAGCATCCGCATATTTCTTCTATCTATCCTGAGCAGCCAACAAATGCTCTCTAATGCGAGCCACCTGCTCCTCCATATCCGACAACATCTCTAATCCAATACGTAGTCTATCCTCTAAACGGTCCCAACTCAAGGGCATGCGACATGGTCTACCATATAAAGCCTGATAAGGAGACATACCAATAGAGCTATGGTAACCATTATTGTATGCAAACTCAACCAAATAGAGATAATCCTCCCAATAAGACTTCTGATCCATCATGTACATCCTCAACATATCCTCCAAAACCTGGTTCCCCCTCTCTATCTGTCCATCTGTCTCAGGGTGATAAGCTGAACTAAAGTTCAACTGCGTACCCAAATCATGCTGAAGAGCTGTCCAAAATGCTGATGTGAACACTGGATCATGATCTAATATGATCCACTGAGGAATACCATGCAGCCTCACAACTCCTTCCAAGAAAACCTAAGCTATTGTCATTGTTGTATAAGAAGACCTGATCGGAGAAAAGTGTGCTACTTTGGTCAATCTGTCTATAGTAACCATAATAGCATCATGACGGTGTGAAGACATGGGCAATCCAGCTATAAAATCCATAGATATAATATCCCATTTCCATCCTTGAACCAAATGTGACTATAATGATCTACGGGATGTTGATGCTCTGCCTTCACTCACTGACACTCTAGGCAACATGCCACAAAATGTGCAATATCTCTCCTTATACCAAACCAATGATATATCTGTCTCAAATCTGCGTGCATCTTCTTGACACTTGGATGTGCAGAGTAAGGTGCACGATGTCCCTCTGACACGATCAAATCTCGAAGACCTTCTGATGGTGGAACATAAATACATCCCAAATGCCTAAGAAGTCCATCTGATTCCACTGAGTAACCTGCATATTTTCCCTCAAGAGCTCTACCTATGGCAACCTCTACAATAATCTCCTGATACCATACATCAAAAGGAAGGGCACTAAAAATATGGCTCCTCAAATCCACACTAAGAGACATTGCTGAAATCTCATGCTTCCTGTGACTCAAAGCATCTACTAACACATTCTCTTTACCCTGAGTATATCTCACCTCAAAGTCATACTCACATAAGAACTCCATCCAATGCCTCTGCCTAGCATTCAAATTTGGTTGTGTGAAGATATACTGCAAACTGTGGTGATCACTATGTAACTTGAATCTATGCGCAAGAAGAAAGTGCCTCCATCTAACTAAAGCATGAACCACTGCTACCGACTCAAGATCATGGGTGGGATAATTCTTCTCATGATTCTTAAGTTTTCGCAACTCATATGCAATCACACGACCATCCTGCATCAATACTGATCCTAGACCCTCCAAAGAAGCATCTGTGCACACCACAAAATTCCCGAAAGGATCTGGTACTACTAAAATAGGTGCACTGGTCAAATGCTCCTTAAGGATATGAAATATTGTCTCACACTGCTATGTCCAAGCAAAATTTTTTCCTTTTCTCTGAAGAGAAGTGATAGGATGAGTTATCCTTTAAAAATTATGAACATATCTGCGATAATATCCTGCTAAACCCATGAAACTACGCACCTCTCCCACATTAGTGGGTGCTGGCAAATCAACAATCACCTGAATCTTCAAGGGATCAACTGTGCTACCCTCTCCAGAAATCACATGACCAAGATACCTCACCTCTATCTGGAAGAAATCACACTTCGGCAAATTGGCGTATAGTTGATTCTCCCTAAGACACTGCAAAATCTGCCTCACATGATCCTCATGCTCCTCAATCGATCTCGAATAAATCAAAATATCATCCAGAAATACTAATACAAATCTGTCCAAATACAACCTGAATACACCATTCATCAAGCTCATGAAAACTGAAGGTGCATTCATGAGACCAAAAGGTACCACTGTGAACTCATAATGACCATATCTAGTGCGAAAAGTTGTGCGATGAATGTCCGCCTCTTGAATCCTCAACTGGTGATACCCGGACTTAAGGTCAATCTTAGAGAAAACCTTGGCATCCTTAATCTAGTCAAATAAATCATCTATCCAAGGCAAGGGATATCGATTCTTCACCGTCACCTTATTAAGTTGTCTGTAATCAATGCATAATCGAAGAGATCCATCTTTCTTCTTCACAAATAACATAGGTGTACCCCAAGGGGACACACTAGGATGAATAAACCCCTTCACCAACAACTCCTCTAACTGGACACTCAACTCATCCAACTCCTATGTGGTCATCCGATAGGGAGCCCTAGAAATAGGCTCAGCTCCTGGCACCAAATCAATCCTGAAATCTATATCTCACCGAGGGGGCATACCTGGAATCTCACTAGGAAAAATATCTGCAAACTCCTGAAGAATGGGATGCTATTGCAATAAATCCTCTGAGCTAACTCCCTCATCCACATCCTTCACTCTAATCGCAAACAACTGGCAACCCTTACGCGCACACCTCTTCATCTGCATAGCAGAAATCATGTGAAGAGAGATAGGTCTCTAAATACCTACAATCTTCACACTCTTCCCACTATCATCCTTCCACTGCACTCTCTTACCTCAACAATCTATCTGTTCTTGGTGAGATCCAATCTAATCCATACCAAGAACCACATCATAAGATCCCAAAGACATAACACGAAGATCCACAGAAGTATGGCAATCTTCTAAATCTAAAGGACAATTGAGCACAAGGGAATCCACTACTACTTTGGACCCCGTAGCTAACTCTACCTACCATCTATTATCTTGCTTTTCCTTAGAAAGCCTGCATCTCTCTACTAGAAAAGGATAAATAAAAGAGTCTAATGCTCCAGAATCAAATAATACTGAATAAGAGATACCACCTATCACACCTGATGCTCAGCTTGACGATTATCAACCGCCACAAAAAATGCGATGAGACCTGCCTGCATCTCCAACTATAGGCTCAAAAGTAGCTGGCTTCTACTACCCTGACATCTGAGAAGTACGCTGAGGATAATGAACGACAATGTGACCTGGTTGTCCACATGCGAAGCAATCTCTCCCGACAAACACTTTGCTACCTGGTGCTATACTCGACTGCTGAAAACTGCCTCTACTAGAAGCTGGCTATGAACTCTGCACTGGTTGGGAAGGAGTAGGTCTCCTATCACGCTGATGATTGTGACTCCTATCAACCTAAAATCTGGCATCTCGAGGAAAGCTCTACCCCTAAGAAAACCTCTTCTTAAACTGCTGACCACTACGAAAAGAAGAAGGATGGCTCCTAGCATATCCTGAAGACTATTGTTGTGGTCCTCTCATTGTAGATCCTATAACAGGTGCACTAACTGTCTGTCCTCCAGTCGATCCTCCTAATGCTAATGAAAGATTCTCCTCTACTAGTCTCACCTTCTCCACAACTGCCTCTAAGTTCTTAAGTTCGTGCATCCAAACCTCTCCACCAATATGATCATTAAGACCTCTCACAAAGTGTTGAATCAACATCGGCTCATCATCTGCATATCCAGCATATTGCCTAAGCTTGAAGAATCTGTGCTCATACTGCTCCACAGTCATCCTCTGCTATCTCAAATCGTGGACCTCGTTGGCCTTCCTCTGCCTCCAATGATCTAAAAGAAATCTAGCCCCAAACCACTCCAAGGATAACTCCCATGATATTGTAGCTATGTCCAAATGCAACTTTTGTTCCTCCATGTGCCACCATGTCATCGCAAAATCGCACATCTCGCCTTGGTGTTACTAATACACTGATGCAAAGAAAAACACCTACCTAGATCCAATAACCACGTCTCCGCCTCCATGCCACTACCTAAGCCATCAAAAGTAGGAGGATGAGTCCTATTCAGATCTCTGATGTGACTAGCTACAAGCGCCTCCTGATCCACCTACATTATCCTCCTAGGAGAATGCAAACGCTCTCTCTCTTGATGCTCCAAATGATGAGATCCCTCTTGCTGGTTCTCTTCCTGTCTCGGTCCTAGGCGACCAAGAAGCTCCCGAAGTACATTCACCAATTGTGCAATCAGATCATCTCTAGGCTGCTCTTGCTCTTTTTCCTCATGGTGTGACTCTTTAGAAACCTCGGGGTGGGGGTTCCTGTGAGTACCCATGCGACTAGCATGACGATGATCTCTACCCCTAACAGGCATCTTATCTAAGAAAATGCAAAGGAAAGTATAAGCTAAAAATCTAAGGGAACTTTAACAAGTAAACATAAATAGCAGGGATAAAACCATTGGGCTACCCCATGCCAAACGCTAAAATTCACAATGGGCTAAATCGAAACTAGAGTACCCAGTGTTAAACATGGGCTCTGATACCAAGTTGTAATGCCCACCAAAATACCCTAAAGAAACTAAACAATAATATACAAATGGAGATAAAAAAAAATTTAATTAACATCTAATAACAACTAATGCAACACATAATATCTCCATTTATTTACATTCATTCATCAATTAACCAATATGAACATACATCATTACTCATTTCATGAATTAACGCAAGCGGAAATAACACAACATCAATCATCTTTCCCTAGGGTACTTTAGCATCATTACTTAAATTCATTTTTACAATAGCATACTACGCACATGATAGGTATATTTCACCTTCATTAATGCATCATAATCTAATTATCTACTCAAGAGATATGCAACCTACAACATTACTTACTTCCCATGATATGCATAATTTTCATTCTACCAATGCATCTATATGAATCATTCATGTTTACTAAATCCATTTAACATCCTATAACATATTCATTTATTACTCCATGAACATTCCTCTTTCAAGATTATTTAACATTCTAACTAGCCTCTAATCATTCCATGAGATAATACAATTGATTCATAATGCAATTCCATTCTATTCCAACTATAATCCATTTATTTCCATGACTCATAAGATCACCTCTCTACAATAGTACAATACAACTAGGCCTTAATTCCAATTTCCAACTACAATTCATCAACAAATATAAGTACATTAGATACATCATGATCATAGCTCTTTCTACTACAAGATTCCATCTATGATATACAAAAGTATTACATTACATACATTTTATCTTATCCATTACATAAATCTGCTACAAGGTACATCCATAGTACATAATGAAGAAGAATCCAAAAGAACATCCCAATGGCTAAAAAGAAAAAACCTCTAGACCATGTGGAACCAAAGGAACCACCCCCCGTGCTAGGAGATGACACAAGGTCCCAATACATACTCTAAACCTAAGCTGGCACCTATAACCAAGGAGACTAACCACACAAGGACTCTCAAGCAAGAACTTACACAATACAACAAGAATGAACTCCCAGAGGCATAAAAATCATCAAAACATAAATGCATCCAATAAGCATAATCATAAATATCAAGTGGAAACACATGTAGGAGTGGAGTGTCATCACATGCCATCCTCATAACAAAATAACATAAGGCACTAGCCTGATGGACATGTAGAGCCATCTCAACCTATGAGAGATTGAGGGAGATTAGCTTACCATCTTCACAGCCTTCTCATGCTTATCCTAAAACATCCTCCCTAGGACTAAGTCATGAGGCACAAAACAATTTATCATCTTATTAATTAATCTAACTACCCAACCCATCAATTATTATGTTATCACTTATTTCTAAATCATGGAAAACTCCATTGTGCCCTGGTGGTCTAGACTTCATCAATCCTTACAAGTAAGCTCATGCAAGCCTATCTCTCATGACCTTGTTCATCACAAGGAAGCCCACTCCCCCCTAACATTGTCTCAAACATGACAACACAAGAGGCTCTAGAATCATAATTAGATCTGAGAACATACATAAATCTGAAATCACAAATAATCCATATGCAAACAACAATCTCATCTCATAATCATGAAACATGTGAAAATTAACATCATGAGAACCAAAAATAAATGAGACTCTTGGCCAAATAAACATATCAAGGCCATAAGAAATGCCATCAAATCTGAAATGAATCATCAAATAATCTCAGCAAGGCCTATCCACTTGCTGGCGCATAGTCACAAGAATCTCAATCTCTCTCTTGGCGCATTAACAAGAGAGGAAGCACAAACAACTCAAATGGAGTAAAATGCATACAAAACTGAAAAATAAATCATATGAAGACATGACCAATCATAAATCAACATTAGACAACATCATAAATGCCCTTAAAGAACCTCTAGTACGACCCAAAATCCAACTGACATCACACAGACTTCAAACTGGACAAAACCTTAAAAATACACAGAATGGTGCATATGACTGATACTTTAGTGCATCTGGGTGATCTCTTAGCGCATAGGGTGATTCCTTTAGCACATAGAAAAAAAAGTGTAAATTTCGACAGAAAACTGCTTAAGTGCAGGATCAAAGCTGCTTGAAATATAATCAGCCAAATATGACGTATTTATACTCATTGGAATTGGTAGAAAATGAAATATAAGAATATATGAACAAAATAGAATAATAAAATTCACTCAAGGAACTCCAAGTGAAAACATAATGTAGACTTTTGGAGGCAGAACATCTCCAACACTGTCAAAACTAAGGCAATACTCAACAACCTTGAATCTAAAACATAGGAAGCATAATATATAAGTCAAATACATTTAAAAATACATTCCAAATAACAAATAACATCCATACACAAGAGGATGAGTGAAATGAAAAGGGGAAAAAGTCTTGTGAGTGTCCTCTACGGCAGAGCCTATTTGGGAGCTCACAAAGACTCTCCTCTTTCCTAGATTAACAATCTCCGTAAGAACTCATCTACCAGGTTAAAATATATTTAATATACAATAGAAATCTATTAAAATAATTCATGCAAGACATATACAAAATCTGCAAGATATTCATCATGCCGAACATTCACGGCAATGCACAGGAAGCATTATTTCCAAAACTATAAACCTAGTAAAGAATCTATAATCCCATGGCTACCCATTCCAAATCTAGGAAGACTAAAGAGAATGCATAAACCAAATCTTTTTTTTTTTTAACCAAATCAAACATGGAGCATACAAGTTTCAAAACTTTGAAAGCAAAACAAGAAACCAATGGAGAGGCCTCCAACCTGCAACTTGTGTGATGGTTTGTACCTAAAGAAGAGCTCCCACAAGCCAAACCAAATCCAATCCAAGCTCCAGCCAAAACCAAGAGAGAAGAAATCCAAAACCAAGAAGAAAACTTGCTGGAGAAATTTTCTAGAGAATAGCCAACCCAACCCGAAAAACCTCACGGGAATGAAAATAAAAAGCAACAATAATCCTAAACCCTAGCCTCAATCTCGACCAATCAAAATATTCCATTTTGGAGTATATTTTACCAACCCACCATATAATATAATTTATTCACCCATTTTGAATTTAAGGAATGAGAGTGAAGGGTAGGTAAAGTAAATAAAATAAACTTATTCAACTAAGTGGGATTGTTTTTATTTCTTTATTTCATTTAATGTGCTCATACACCCCACTTAGGAATAAAAGTCAAACTTAAATAAATATAAGCTGAAAATAAATTTAATCCAAAAGGGTATTAAAATCAAATAAACCAAAAGCTAATGAAATAAATTAAAGAACCTAATAAATATAAGGTATCAAATAAATAATTAAATAATCAAATACCATTAAAGATTAAATTACAAATATTAAATAAATATTAAACAACAATAAAGCTTATCAAATATTAAAATAATCATAAAATCAATAAATGTTAATTATTAAATAAATATAAATATCAAATAATTAAATATTCAAAACTTATAAATTAAATACATTAAAATAAACATTTCCAAATAGAAAACTACACATCAAGAGCCATATAATTACTCTAACATAATCAAGTAAATCAGCCAGTATAAACTGGACTCACAATACCAAAGAAACAAGCTCACTAACTGACATGGCGAATTATGCCAACATGTCGACTGCTCATGATGAACAACTTAGACCTAGAGTATGTGAGGGGAAACTCATGCCATCTCTGAACCACATAATCCATTGGAACTAAAGACACGCTCAGACCTGTGAAGCCAAGTGGAGTCGATGTCTGGTACCTGCAAAATCTTGCAACCACAAAATGACAATACCACATATACATATACATATATAGAACAAGCAAGTGATAGAGAATCATGATGACACATCCTGCTTGCAATGAGTGATGTGGAATCGTCTCTATCACGAAGACAGTCAAACAACAGTCAAACACATCTCATAAATATCTCATCATATGTAAACATAAAGTAGGGTTAGCGTAATCATAATCATCATCAAAACCATGATAAATCTAATCTATCAATTATCCATCACATGGTGAGCATATTAAATCCATCGAGTACATATATCATCAAATCATATGATCAATCATGATAGTACCAACATCCATATAGATAATCAAAATAACATATGTCCAATATTGTCTAACATCAATCATAAGTCACTGAAGCACATGAGTAATCATCATCCAAATCATCAAAATATAGTCTAGATAAGTCTATCAAGCATAATATAAAAGTCAACTCTAGTCAAAATAAGTCAAATCAAGGGTGGACACTACAGCTTCATTGAAGTGCTGGATGTCGGTGTCGGTGTTGGTGATGACCCTGATTATTCCAATGTTGGTATTTGTCGATGTATGCCTCCAATTCTGGTATCGGTCGGTATATGCCTTCTATAGAATCTTGTTGCCATCAATGACAACATATGAATCCAATGAGTGTCAATTGCCAACAAAGTGTTCTAAGGAAAACCAAGATTGTCAACCTCTACCTTAGATAGCCATGACAAAATTTCAATTGGTCAAGATCCTTTCCATTTAACCATATACTCTTTATATATCTTTTTCCTTGTGCTTCTACCCACATGATAATCCAAGATGTCTTCTATTTCTTCCTTTTCTGAAGTAGGTGCTAGAATATTCCATTATGCTTCTATTGATTCATCTTGAATGATTCCTTCATGATACTCTAACAAATATGGAATATTAAAAATAGGTGAAATATTAAGTTCACTTGCCAACTCTACCTCATAAGCATTTCTAGAATCATGCTTCTTCAGGATTCTGTATGGCCCAAATTTCTTCATCTTCAAATTATTATATGATCTCATTGAAAACCTTTATTTTTTTAGATGAACCATGACTATATCTCCAATATGTAATTCCTTATATCTCCTCTTTTGAATTTCCTTATCCTTGTACCAAATATTTATCAAGTATTAATGTACTCTCTCATCTTCATGCAAATTCTTCTAGTGCTCTACAAATTCTTTAGCTTCAACACTTCTATTGTCGCCTTTATCCATCTTCCTTAACTCTAAAGGATTTCTGGGTTTACCTCCATATATTATCTAAGATGGTGATTTACCGGTGCTCATATTGATAAAATTGTTGTAAGAAAATTATGTTTGTGGTAAAATCATATCCCATCCATTGGGTTTATCTCCTACTAAGAATCTTATTAGGTTATGCACACTCCTATTCACCATTTTTATTTGCCTATCAGTTTGTCGATGGTGTGGAGAACTAAACTTCAAATCTATATTGAACTTCTTCCACAATATCCTCTGAAAATAGCCAACAAATTGTAAGGAAGTTAAGGTAGAAAAACAACATCCTACACTAATTTTGAGAGCAGGGTAATGCGAAACTTATATAGATCTTTAGAACAGTTACAAAAAATTTAACAAGAATAAACATAAATAGCATGCATAACACAACACAATGATTTATTTAGGGAAAACATTTTCAAGAGAAAAAACCACATGCTCCAAAATTTGCCCAATATATTAATCAGAAATCAACAACAAATTATAATATACTTGTAGAGAAAGATTCTTATAGGAGTATAACCAACAGAGATCTAGAGGCAACTCAATAACTATCAAACTTTTTGATTGCATCACACTACCCAATTGTATTGGAAAGCCCTCATAAAATAGGGTTTTCTTCTAGGGAAAATAAATCATATAAAATGTTCACTATTAAATCTATGACCTAAAGATAATGGGTCAAAACCACTCAAGCCTAAAATATTCTTTTTGATTGGCTCTAGGAGATAGAGAGGACCCAAATATATCAAAACACATCCTTGGGTATGTGCACCAAGTTGTGGTACCAAAAGGGGGTCTTAGATGCCACTTTTTTTTTAAATCAGCAAAGTCTGAACTTCATCAACAAATTGAAGATAGTTACACTCCAAATTTGAAGATGCAACAAGAACAAGAGTCAGAGTGCTTCGAGTCTACTTTCTAAACTACTAATTTGTTTTGAAAATGGTGGAGATTAAGGGCTTCAAAAAGGGGGGCCACACAAAGTGGTCCTATTTTTATGCAAAAAACATAACATAGCGCCTATTGTGGCCTCCCTAAAATGTTAACTCTTTTTTAAAAAAAAAAATTTAAATCGCTTCGGTGAGAAATTAGCTAACACCTTGTAGTTTATGCCGGATTTTTCAGCTAACTTTTTAATGAGTATATAATTTTTTACTAATTTTTGAAGTGGACACATCCTAAAAAACAAAAATTTGAGCATGCTCCCCCCTAAAATCATTGATAACTAATCAAAAATCAATTTTTTTTTTTAAATGTGTAGAATGGAGTCTAGTTTCTTCAAAATCTGATGAAAGTGTAAAAAACTATACCCAAAATAGTGCATGTTGGTTTTCGACCAAAAATGGACACACTAACAAAAGAAATTATAGATGAAAGCCTTAATGAAATCAAAATGTGAAAAATATTACATGCTTTGATAGCTAAGAGGGAGATTGAGGTTTCTAGGTGTTTTTTTAAGTTTCATTGAAACATGTGCAAACCTGATGGAGAGCATGGCCAAAAATATGTGAAATTTTTTAATCTTCTGATAAAAAACGTCTTAGGCTTGAAATGATCGTTCAACCCTTTGGGTTGGATGCCCAAGTACAATCCAACCCAAAGGGTTGGTGGTTTCCAATCCAAACTATTTGGCGAGCGCCAAATATGGCACTCGCCAAATGCAAAATTTTGAATTTTCACATTTGGCACGCACCAAATATTCTGCATTGTCCAATGTGAAGGTTTTGTGAGTGTGTAGATTTTCACATTTCAATATTTTTTTTTCTTATTATACTTTAAGTTATATTTCATGTATATATTGGTAGGATGTTTGAGAGTGGTTTCAACTCTATAGGACATATAATGTAGATTCTAGTTTTAAGATGATCATATAAAATTTCATACTGTCAAATTTTAGTAATCAGCCTGCCCCTATTAGCATTCTTCAACTATGTATCTCACTCTCTTTATCATCCCCAAACTCTAGACCTATCTCTATCCCTCTCTTGTCTCTCTCACTTCTCTCTCCCCTCTCTAGGTAAACCCAACTTCTCTACCTTTCATTCCTTCCTTAGCCCCATATCTATCCTTAACTCCCTCCCTCTCTCTTCTTCTCTCTCATTCTCTTATTATTTCACTCCCCTCCTTCTTCATTCTCTTGGTCACTACCTATCCCTTCTATCTTCTCTCTCCCCATATCTAAGTCTCTTCCTCCCTCCCTATTCACCTCACTACCTCTCCCTCCCTATATTATTACCCACCTCTCTCTCCCGCTCTAGGTATCTCACCTAATTAATTTTCCACCCTCTAGTTCTCTCCCCCAATCTCCATGTTTATCTCCCTCTCCATTACCCCTATCTATTTATGAACTCTCTCCCTCTATTCTCTCTCTCAAAACCTATCTATATCCTCATTCCTTAGGTCTCTAAATCCCTCCATGTCTACCTCTCCATCCATCCCCTCTTAGTCATCTCTTTACTCTTCCATCTATTCCCTCTCTCCATTGTCTAGGTTGTCACCTCTCCCTCCTATTCTCTCTACCTCCCTCTCAAATTTCTAGGTTTCTCCCTCATTCCCTCTCCACCTCTATACTTATCCATTAATGTCTCATTAGGTATCTCTCCTCTATCTCTCCCATCTAGGTATTTAACCTGTCTCTCATGCTCTACATATCTCATCTCTCTATTTATCCCCTCTCTAGATCTCTCCCTTCCTCTCCCCTATCTCTCTCCATCACCCCTTACCCATCTCCCTTTATGAAATCTCTCCCTGTCTTATCTCTCTTGTCACCTCTTTATCTAACAAAAAATCTAGACCTATTACTCCCCCTTTCTTCTCTCTATTTCTTCTCTCTCCCCTCTCTAGGTCTCTCCTATACTCTCTCCCTCTCTCTCTCACCTTCCCTCCTTATCTCCATATCTATCTTTCCCTCCCTCCATCTCTCTTCTCTTCTTATTGTTTCTCTCCACTCTCTTTGTGTTCTCTTAATGAATACCTCTCCCTCCTAACCTCTCTTTCCATACCTATTTTTCTCCTTCCCTCCATCTTTACATATCTACATCTCCCTCTTTGTCTCTTAATCCCCTTGTATCTCCTTCACCTCTCTCTTCCTAGGCTCTAGATCTCTCACCTATATATCTCTTTCCTCTCTAATTATTTCCTTTCCACCTACTTACCTCTCTTTCTCTCTTTGTGAACTTATCTCTCTTATTTTATTCCCTCTCCCTAACCTATCTACTCTTCCCTCTCTAGGTCTCTCAGCCACTCCCTACCCACCTCTCCCTTTCTTCGTAGATCTCTTTTTCTCTTTATTCTTCACTCTCCCCTCTTTTTTCTCCCTCTCCTGTATAGGATTTATATAATAGGTTGTAGGATATAAGGTTTATGGTATGGGGTACAAGATTTATGGAACATTGTTTAGGGTAGATAGGGTTCAGGGTAGTGTTCGTATTGATACTCATGACACCATATGACCCCTAACAACACCATATCATGTCTTAAGGGGTCATATGGTGTCTTTAAGGGTCATATGGTGTCCTAAGGGGAAATATGGTCTTGTAAGACCCCTTAGGACACCATATGACCCCTAACAACACCATATCATGTCCTAAGGGGTCATATGGTGTCGTTAAGGGTCATATGGTGTCCTAAGGGGAAATATGGTCTTCTAAGACCCCTTATGACACCATAGGACACCATATGACCCCTAACAACACCATATCATGTCCTAAGGGGTCATATAGTGTCCTAAAGGGAAATATGGTCTTCTAAGACCCCTTACGACACCATAGGACACCATATGACCCCTAACAACACCATATGGTGTCGCTAAGGGAAATATGGTCTTCTATGACCCCTTAGGACACCATATGACCCTTAATGACACCATATGGTGTTTTATGACCCCTTAGAACACCATATGACCCCTAATGACACCATATGGTGTCGAAAGGGGTCATATGGTTTCCTAAGGGGTCATATGATGTCCTAAGGGGTCATATGGTGTTTTATGACCCCTTAGGATACCATATGACCCCACATGACACCATATGACCCCTAATGACACCATATGGTGTCCTAAGGGGTCATATGGTGTCGTTAGAGGTTATATGGTGTCTTGTGGGGTCATATGGTGTTCTATAACCCCTTATGACATCATATGATCCCTAACGACACCAAATGGTATCCTAAGGGGTCATATGGTGTTCTATGACCCCTTAGGACACCATATGACCCCGAACATCACCATATGGTGTCCTAAGGGGTCATATGATTTCCTAAGGGATCATATGGTGTCCTAAGGGGTCATATGGTGTTCTATGACCCCTTAGGACAAATTGTTAGCAATTAAAACTCTATTGAATGGTTTCACTATGTTGTCATTGATGGAAACATGAATTTGGGTTCCATCTTCATATGGTGTACCGACAGACACTTCACAAATTATACACCAGCACCAACATGACAGGAAGATTTCTTTGGTCACTAGCAATACAGGCCGACATGGTATAGTAAAGGTTATCCATATTGAAGGCCTACTTAACTTGGATCTAGCATAGACAACTTGTTTTAATGTTTATTCATTTTTGTTATATGGCCAACATGTAATCTGATATTGTGTATATCTTTGTAAGCTGACATAAGGCATAAATTTGTATAGGGTATATAGGGAAGATTTATTAGATCATTTTTTAATAAGAAAATAGGAATATGGTGATGGATATGTGAATGTAATTATTCACAGAGATTATGTATGTGAGGAATTTATTGTAAGGGTTATTCCAGTAAAGGGGTTTAGGGTTTCAACCAGAATAGACAGAGCTTAAATCAAAACTGTATTCTAGCATAGAAGATGCTATCTTAGTAGTTCACACTTCTCCAGATTGTTGTCTAGAATTTTATGTAGTCAGTGAGGCTCCTATTGTGATTGTGCAGTGTGCTCTAGGCTGTAAGCCTTCCTACAAGTGTATGACCATCATATATTGTAATATCTCTTCATTTGGCCAGTGGATTGATATTGCGGGTCACAAATCCTACCATAGATTTTCATCATTGAGGTTTTCCACGTATAAATTTGTGTGTTATGGTTCTCATAAATGTGTTTGGCTTATTGGTTGCTTTACTTCTTTCAATTTTGTTTACATCGGTATACCGATTGGTGCATGAATGTTTGTTAAGGATAAAATCTACTACTCTGGTATAACAATGATTCACCCCCCCTCTCAGTGTTATTGGTTTCCAAAAATTGGTATCAGAGCCTTGTCCCTCGAAGGAAGTTTAATAGCTTGAGGAAGATCCTGAAACCAGGATCATTGAATATGGCTTTGGAGAAGCGGCTTGAGATGGCACTTGAAGATTGTGATGCTGAAAGATTGAAGAACTTAAAGCTACAAGATGAGTTGAATTCTGCTAAGGAATTCATTCTTGTCCTACAAGAGAGGCTATCATCTATTCAAGCTAGATGGAAGGAACTTTTGTAAAATCAGGATGATGAAGAGAAAAGTGCACTTAAGGAATATGTGAGAAATTGAGTCAAGAGAACATGGTTATGAAGAATGAAATGCAAGATATAACTATGACGATGTCTAAGGAGATTGAGAATAGAAAGAAAAAGGAAGAAAATCTTGCTATATCCCTGAAGAACAAGTTTGAATAATGTGGTAGGTTGGTTCATGAAGATGATATGTTGAGAACTTATTTGGTACAATCCCAAAGCAATGAGAAAGAGATTGAGAGACAAATGATAGTACTAAGAGAAGATTTAACTGGTGCAAGTGAGTACAAAGAAAAATTCAAGATTAGCTCAACACAGCTTGATGATTTATTGAAGAGATAGAAGCAGATTGGAGATTCCAGTGGACTTGATTTGAGCAAGGACAGAGTTCTGGTACTGCTCATGAAGATAAAAACTATAAGGAATCAGTAAGACAATTCAATTCTTATAAATTCAATGGTAGATGTTTTGTTTGCAATATATTTGGTCACATGGCTAGGCAATGTAGAAACAAAGCAAATCAGAACCCTGATTCTGCTCTTGGTAAATATTCTAAATGCAATAAAATTGGTCATAAGACAGAAGATTGCAGAATAAATGTAAAATGCTATGCTTGTGGAAAATTTGGACATATGGCTAATCAGTGCAAGTCAAGCAATTTGACCAATTTTAGAAAAGCAATTCAGAAGAACAATGTTACATGTTATGTATGCAATGAAATTGGACATATTGCTAAGTTCTATAGAAGTAGAAATCCACCAGTTAGTAATGGAGGATCAAATGAAAAAGGAAAAGAGAAGGTTAATGAAATCCAGCATGATCATACTCAGAGATGGGTTAGGAAGACTGAAGAACAATCATCAGATGGGAATGTCCCAATTACCTATTCGGTAGAAGAGGTTGCTCCTGCACTGGCAGTGAGCTCATCTGGTAACTAAGGCAGATGCCTTAGGGGTAGAAAAAATTCATGACGATGTTGTATATGCCCCAAGAAGAGGTTCTCAAAAATGTTCTAGATATTGGAAAGGATTATCCAGCATGGATATATTCTAAGCGAGATCCGGTATCTTTCACCGACAGTCATTTATGTGAATGGAAGATTAGGGTTTTTGTCAAATGATAAAAGGTCGAATACACTTCATTGTTAATCACCCTACATTCAGAGCGATTTCAGAGCGATTCAGATTGACTAAGAGAAATCAGAGGCTATTCAGAGGCAATCAAATTTCTTCTTGAGTGATCACACCGGCGTCTGGAAGAAATTGTTAAAGGTTTTCACTAAGAGTGATCAAAAGGTATTTGTCTTGAAACATGGAAGTGAGATCATCTTTTGTTCCTATTTTTGTTGCAAATTTAACTATAGTGGAGGTTAAGGACTGCCCCAGGCCAATTTTCAAGTGGTATCCACATGTGGTGACCCAAGAAGATTCAGTTGGAGCATTTTCTTGCGTTCCAGAGTGAGTTGTGTATGTAGAAGATGTTAGGGCATACATTCATTGTCATATACAGGACTTAGGAACTTCAGAGATCAAGGGGATGTATATGAATGAACTAATGGGAGAATCTGGAAAGATTAAACTGACATATCAACACATTGAAGATATAGGGTTTACATATATTTTGGATATTCCAGAGTTTGAGGATGAAATAATCAGATGTGTACTGAGCAAAGTACATGGGGAATTCATATGGCTAGACAGACCTTATAAAATTACTAAGGAAGCCATCTTGGCAATTACTAGTTTGCCATTGATAGGGCAACATCCGAATAAGAAAGTGTCAAATGACTTCATGAGGTAGATCACCGACACCACATCTGACAGGAGATCAATGAAAGTGAGCACTATCACCGACACCAACATCAAGTTTGGCAACATGGTTATAGGATACAAGGTAACTCAGTCAAACCAACTGAATTCTATTTCCAGTTCATGTATTTTAGCTGCATATAAGATGATGAGAGAAAATGTAAAGTTAGATCTTTGCGGTTGGATGCTTGAAGAGTTATTGATCAACTTAGGAAAGATTAAAGGTGAGAAGAAGGTCACCTTCTAGTATGGAAATTTTTTAGTCTTCTTGATATTATACTTTCTAAATGATACACTCGGTTCTGGTAGGAAGTAATGGGCTTTTGACATTCTAGTAGGAAGACAATTAAAATAATCAATTGATGCATTAGGAAGTCAAAGAGATGATAAGATATGGGGTTATTTCGAGGCTTTTCAAAAATCTATGAGGTCTAGGATAAGAATACCTGAGCATATATTAGAGAAACACTCTACCAACATATGTTTCATGGGTAAGAAGGATGTGACTCTCATGGATGCAGTCAAGCCCCAGAAGATTTGGATAGAGAAAATGGGCTATGAGGTAGATGCATTAATCCTTGATGCCTATGCAAAATTTTTGACTGATGCAGAAATAGATGGGGCAGAGAATCCCTGTAGAACTACATGATGAATACTAAGAGGGGAGGGGGGTGAATTAGTATACCAAAAAATACTGAACTTAAACACTTAAACAGTTTAGTAGTAAACCAGTATAATACTTTTACTAACAAACCAGTTAACACAAATGCAAACCAAATAACAAATAAGGCATTCACCCACATAAGCACAATCACCATAACACAAGAGATTTTGACGTGGAAAACCAAATGGGAAAAACCACGGTGAGATGAAACTCACAAGTAACTATCTGTAGAATAGTAACCAAACTGGTTAAGGTCATACAATGTTCTTTACTAGAACAAATCTTGTTAGGAATCTCAATCTTTGTTAGGAGATAAGTCTGATTAAAGACTACCTTGTGAGAGGATTTTAGATCCACAGTTGTGAACCACCTTGTTAGAGGATTTACAAAGGATTTGCCAAGCCTACTTGGTTAAGGGTTTCAGACTTATTGAAGATGTGAGTAATCAACAAGTGAGTGATCTAAATACTAGCACAGTATGCTTGGTCAGATCCTTGATAGCTCATTGTTAATGCATTTCAACATTACTTCAGTCTTCAAAATCTCCACACTCTGTTTCTTCACACAGACCTAATCTTCTTTTGTGATCGCACATACAAAAACCTCATCAACCACCTTAAACCCTAACAACAACTAAAACCCTAGACATGATGTCCTTATAAAGGAATCTAATTTCATGTCGGTCCAATAGGATTACATTGCAAGTTCCTAGGTTTAGTGCATCTGGACACATTTGGTAACACGACACAGAATCACCGCCAAAGTGTCGGTGGATGATAACTCATCACAAAAATAATACCGGTTGGTAACTCATCACAGAGTAATACCGGTTCATACATTTACCTATTATGGGTTCACATATTTTACTGATTACCGGTTGATGGGATGGGGTTTGGGATAGACTAGCCTAGTCTATGCTCTTGGATCCTTTCCTTGGATCACCAAGTGTTCTAATCACACCCTAGGGTCTCTAGGACTTCCTCTACTTGTGGAATCCCCTGACCTTGCCCAACCCACCCACCAATGAGTTGCAATGTTGCTCCTAAGGTCTCACCTACTCATGAGACTCAAAACCCCTTACTATGGCTAATAAGGGCTAGGCTTTTTCCACACCTTCCAAGGTCTTAGAAAGGTTGTATCAGGTCTATTTCAGGGTCTTTCCACCCATTCATGAGCCCCCAAGAGGTTTCAAGCCTTCAACCCCTTACCGATTTCACTATTTTGTGTTTTTGCCTTCAAATAGGGCTACAAGGATTAGGACCAATTAGGCCTCCTACCTGGTCCTTTAGGGCTTCCTCTCACAAAAAATGCACAAACAACCCAAACTCCCAAAATGGACTACCATTCATTTGGCTAGGACTCAAGGATTTTCTAGGTTTTAGGCCTCCAAGTGTTCGTACAGTGCCTAGGGAGAATTTTGGGGTTTTTAAGGATTTTGTGAGGGTTTCTAGGGTCTGCCTGGGTCACAATGAGTGTTTTGGGTTTTAGACACCTTGTTTGGATTGGTGGAGGCTCCTCCTTCACACCAATGATTCTTCACTCACTCCTCTACACTTCCTTCAAAGGATGCACTCTCCACTAACCAACCTTGCTCTCCAAGACCTCTGCACCAACAACAATTCCTAACCGGGCACTATCCAGTCTCGCCTAGGAATGGGTCTTCAAATGGATTCCTTGCATTTTCAAGGGCTCTGCTTGCATGGGACTATAGTACAAGGTCTTCACTCACATTCCCCATGGTTTCATGGTGATTCCACAATGGGGAATGGAGTTAAGACTTCATTTGCACAAACTAGTCCAAAATTGGACAGTGAGACTGCAATTTACAAACTATTTACAAACACACTCAACTGGTAAACAAAAAGATAATCTAATCACTCACAATGGAAGTATTTACACCATAGAATACATTTCATAGAGTGTTACATGCAAATCAATCCATTAACTTTCTCGGTAGCTTCATTCAAACTAACTGGTAACCAACAAAATAGTCACAGTCAATTCAGTTTACTTGAGCCGTACAATCTCTGACATCCAACCCATCCAATTAGGGTTTGCAAATACTTATACCACCTTTTCCTCAGTCTATGTTCCCATATTAGGGTTATCCATTCCAAACTAAGGATTTTGACCCCCTGGTAGAAAAGTTGCTTGACAACTTTTAAAAGTTGTCATGCAACTTTTGCAACTTTTGAGCAACTTTCTCAATGTTGCTTTTCATGACTCCTAAACCCACATTGGGCCAACCTAAGGACTCAACCATGTTATGAAGGACCCCTAAACACCATAAAGACACACAAACCCTCCAGTTTAGAAAATCACAATCTTGACTAATGACCCCTAAGATCTCCTCTAGGACCCTAACTAGGACCTATGAGCACTTGGCTCATTATTTTATGTACAATGGCTTCATAACAAGCAAAATAGCAGCAAAACATGAAGGAGGGAGAGCTTGGAAGGGTGCTCCTACACCACCGGTTCACACATTTTACTAATTACTGGTTTGTCAAAATGAAGACTGGGAAAAATGATAACAACCGCTTTGTTTCTTCATACCGCTTTGGGATCCTCGAACCGCTTGAGGTCTTCATACCACTTGGGTCTTCATACCACTTGGGTCTTCATACCACTTGAGATCAGTAAACACTTTCTGCAAAACACCGATAGTCTAAAGACTATAATACATAATACTAGTTGGAACAAATACTGGTTGAGTATAACTCATACATACAAAAAGTGATCTTAAAGCAAGTGTGTGTCCATCAATGACAATCACAACATCATCATCAAAAATGCCAACAATCTCCCCCTTTGGCATTGATGGAAACACTTAGGAAAATTTTGACATCTAAGTGTTTTACAACAAAAATATGCCATAATCAAAATTACTCCCCCTAAGCATATACACTATCCCTTTTGCAGAAAATACAATGTATACTATTCCCTTAAAGAGATAACATGAAAGCATACATGGAATTCACCAAAATTTTAAATCTAGAATACTACTCCCCCTTTGCCAACAATGACAAAGTATTGCAGAATAACCCTTGTTTCTCATCATCATTAATATAATAAATGTTTATGACAATAATGAGTGAAACTTATAAAAAACTGATTTAAAATCCTGCATAAATGTCTTCATGGACAAGGACCATGACTCAAGCAATGAGGTAGCAACCTCACTTTTTATTTGCATCTAGGATACCTGTTCCTCCATGGCATCCAAGGTACTTATCTCTTGAGTGACCGTTAAGGCATCCAAATTGAGATAGCACTTTTGAAGTATTTGCAGTCGTGGTAGTAGAACCAGTTGAAGTTCTTGCAAATCTCTGGTCCAGCTGGTGATCTCTAACTCTATTTTGGCAGTCTGGAGTTGAAACCGGTGAGCGGTTTTCCCATATGTGGTGAAGGAATCATAGGGCATCTTGAAGGTGCTTATATATGCTTGCAAGTTAGATTGTAGCTTTTCCTTCTGTGCAAGCACATCATCACAAAATAGATGGGGTTGGCTTATCTTACTGAGAAGTAATTTCCCCTCATCCATAGCATCTCTTATGTCTTTCTGAGCTTTCTAAAGTTTAGATCGGAGCTCATTTAATTTCTTCACTAAGGCAGTGTTCAGTGCCTTTTGATGCTTCTTTTGTGCATTGGCTTTAGCAACATCTTCCAGGCATTGCACTTGGTCCTCTACAATTGTGCATAAAAGTTTCAGCTGGGCTAGAGAGGAATTGGTACTGTGGAGGTTGGTACCAGGTATCAAACTGGTAAGAGTTTCCACCACAATTTGAATAAAATCTTGTTTATTCTTCCTCCTTAGCACTTCCAGTCACTCTTGGGAAAGCTTAATGCTTTGGAGTAGCTTTGTTTCATTTGCATATTGGAGGTCAATGGGTCTGGTAATGTCAGCCGGTTTGGCTTGACTATCAGTTTCCTTTGGGATCTCCACTTGTGTGCTCTTTGCCGCTTCCTCCTTCTCTTTGGCTCTTTGCTTTTCCTCTTCAGCCTTCTTTTGCTCCTCTGCTTCTTTCTTTCTCTTTTCTTCTTCCTTCTTTCTATCTTCTTCTTACTACTTCTCTTCTTCTTTCTTCTTCTCCTCTTCCTGTTTCCTCTTGTCTTCCTCTTTTCTCTTCTCCTCTTCTTGTTTCTTCTTCTCCTCTTCCTCTTTCTTCTTCTCTTCTTCCTCTTTCTTATTCTCCTCTTCCTTTTTCTTCTTCTCCTCTTCCTCCTTCTTCTTCTCCTCTTCCTTTTGCTTCTTCTCCTCTTCCTCTTTATTCTTTTTCTCTTTCTTCACTTCCACTTTATCTGCCTTTTCTTTGTCCTATTTTTCTTTGTCCACTCTCTCTTTGTCAGCCTTGTCCTTTGCTGCATCCGAAGTGACATTTTCACATCCAAAGCATCAATGTCAATTGTGTCCATTTGTTCAGTGATCGGTTCTCCTTCACTATCATACACCTCATCCAGTTATATAATTTCTAGTTCTTTCTCAGTCTTCTTGTTGGCTTCAAACACTTGGTGCAACCTTAGAGCGGCTTTGGCATGTGAGTGGGTATCTTTTACCACTTCAGGTACTTTCCCTTCCAATAAAAGGAGTCTTCTTCTTCTCATGAAGAAGAGGCCTTTGTACTTTTCCATAACTTCATAAAGTTCTGAATTTGACACATCAAGAAAATATTGTGCAAATATTTCTTCTCTTATTTCCTGTTCCTTTTCTATGGCAATGTGCCATTTGTTATCTAAAGAATTATATAAAGAATCTAGTGTCACAGATCTAATTTCTGATGGTGATTGGTCATTAATACATAAATATTGAATAGCTTCCTACTCAACTTCCTCCTTTTCATTGTCATTAAAATCATCAAAATGATCTATTTATTCACTTAGCACTTTTCTCCTAATATTTTTGATAGTTCTTTGACAATGTGTCAAAGGTTTGTAAGAGGAAATGTCTATATTTATCGGTGCTGATGATGTCAGTTCATTACTGGTTGTCTTTGTCTTCTTCCTCATTTGCCTAGTCTTTTTAGGATGTACCTTAGGTTCTATATCCTCTGAGTATGGTGTATTTCCTTTGGTCTTCCGCTTCCTCTCAAATACCTTGGTGGGTGCAACTTCCGGTTTCTTCTTTGCCGGTGACCGCTTGGTCATTTTAGGACTTGTTGAGGTAACCGGTGCTGATACAGATGGCACTGCCTTTCCTTTCTTCACTGAAGGTTCTTCAATCGATGTTACCCTCTCCAAATAGGTGTTAGTTCTCTTCTTCTTAGGAACAAGAGGTGAGGCAAGTAGGGTAGAGGCATACCTATCTAGCATGTCATACATTACCTCATATCCCATGGGCTCCACTTCTTCTTTCCTAGGCTCAACCACCTCCATTATGCACTCATCTACTCTGATGATAAAGCAGATGTCCTCTTCATACTTCTTCACAATATCACCAGATATTCTAACCCTCTGGCTCATCTTGCGTCTGAACTCATCAAAGTATTTGTTCAAGACTTTAGGATAACCAGTTCCTACTGCTTGAAGACTCTCTTTGATTTTCTTGGTAACCGGTTGGTCAACAGACCATTGTATATCACCAACTCCTCGGAAATAGCCTTGAAAGTAGAAAAACAATCTGTAAAGCAGAAAATCGCGGTCGAACCCTAGTTGTTCTCCCCTCTTCTGACTCCGAGGAGAGAGAAGGGAGGTTCGCTAGGATTCGATGGGTTTTCACTTAGGGGGAAGACTTTACATTCAAAAGAGGGGTTGAAACTCATAAGATTCAATCCTACACAATGTAAGATTGGATGCTAAATGAATTTCAAGGGTTAGGAAAGCAAGGCTACCCTCTTTTGTAAAGAATGTGCATAGAAGAATTAAGCTAAGTATGCATAGAAAGTGACAAAGATTCGCTTATAAACTGAGTTTAGGTTATAGGATGAAGCTGCGGACCTGGAATTAGCAGTAGAATGTCGATACGGCGCTGTCCTACAAATTTGAGCAAAAGTTGTCGGGACGATGGCGCCCGGCGCCACGGTCCTCCCAAAAATCCGTCAAACGAAGGGGGATCGGTTCGTCTCTGCACAAGGATTCCAGATCTTCAATTTCAGCCGCGTACCTGCAACCTACACACAGAAAAGCGAAGACGATGGGGGGTTAGGGATTAGGGGTTTGCCTTTAGGTCAAACCCCGGTTTTGGAATTAACCAAGAAATGAGCAAGTGCTGTAAATGTAAATGACTGTAATGTAAAACAAGTACTAATACCTTGTTCTAAGGATGTTTGTATCCTTATGTGCAAAGGTTTAGATGTTGTATGTTGTAGTATGTAGCATGTAATAAGTGATCTCCTCTTCAATGGTTGAATCCTTGTCTTGAATGCAACACTTAGCCTTGAATGGAGACTTGAAATGATCAATTGCTTGAATGCTTGAATGTTTGAATCTTGCTTTCGCCTTTTTTCCATCTACCCAAATGAGAGAGGAAAATGTAGTTTATATACTTGTCAATTAGGGCTGATAGACTGATTTTCCCGACCTTAGGCCGACCAGGGAAGTATATTTCCAAATTGCAATCAAAAAGACCCGATATCACTTAGGAAACCGGGCCCAAAATAGGACCCAGGGACCAGGGCGCTGGGCGCCATGGTCCTGGAGGACCAGGGCGCTGGGCGCCCTAGTCCTGAGGGACCAGGGCGCTGGGCGCTCTGGTCCCACCTCCGGGACAGCGGGGTGCAAGGAGGTTCAGGCCAATGGTGCTTGAAAAATGCAGTTTTTGGTGTCGTGAGCAAGTTTTGGGGTCTCCATTCAGGTTGCGTGTTGCATCGCCATCGTGAAGACCAAAATGCAGTCGAAATTGCAAGTGTCACAATTTTAGGACGCTACACAATCCTACCAATAGTTGTCCAGATTTAAATCTTAAGGCATTGTCCTATTTAATAGACTTTAGGCTCACTAGAAGTTGCCTTTGCATATAGGTACATAAATCAAACGAGACATCTTCCATGATCATCCTCTAGGCGGCATGTACCACTACAGTAGAGATAGAGTTAATTCTGCTAGCATAGAACGTCCGGTAACCTATCACCATACAAGCATACTTGACTAGATCGTCCTTGATGGTATTGACGGTCATTCCCCATTGGTCACTCACAGAACTGGTGAGCTTGGTCATTTTGGTCTTGATGACTTTCCTTAGGGCTGGCACATCTCCAACGTTACAGAAACTGGTGACGACATGAATTGCTTCTAGTGTGATGTCATGTGTCCGCTCAAGATACATTTTGTCACTGTGCACTCTACTTAGAATGATGCGGATGTGATCTTTTGTAAATTCTTCAAGGAAATAGACCGTATTGGGAAGTTTCTTTCTTTCCAAGATTTTGTATTCTGGTTTGATCTTCTTGTCCTTCCCACAGAATAAACTTAACTGAGAATGGATCACTAGAGATCCTAGGTCTTCTATTTTGCAATCAATATAATATGAAATACCTTCTTCAACTATAACACCAGTGGGTATTTGGGATAGGGCATTGTATTTTGCCTTCCGTTGGATGAAATCTACTAAATCATCAGGTGCACTAGAACTGGAGTGCGATGCAGAAGCCATGATAAATGGATAAACAAGAATTTTGATAAATACCTTCAGAAATCTGCAATTTAGGGTTTGCAACTTCAGCTTCACCACACACTACTTTGGTTGCTGGATTACTGCTTTGTCTTCTTCACCTGACTAATTGATATTATCTTTGGATTCTTCTTTCAAAGTTTTGAAATCTCTCTGAATCACAAAACAAATCGCCTTTTGTCGCTCTACACTTGAAAATTTCTTCACTCGCAAATTGATAAGTGAAAATGACTTGAAAATCCCATTTAAATGAATTCTTCACCTACCATAATAAATTCTCCACTATTAGGGCATAAACCCTAATTTTCTTTTTACCATTTTCGGTCTTCTGCCAATTGATAGATATCACATACCGGTTAAGGTCTTTTACCCATGTAAATCGGGGGTTCGAAACATTTCACCGATTTGCTCCCCCTAAGCTTTTCTAAAGCTTAGTTTGCCAGTTCAATGACTTCCACACTAGGTGCAGAAACCGGTTCTTCTTGTGACACTTCTTCAGGTTTCTTCTTCCATGCTATCTTCATATCTGCTTGAATAGTTTAACATCAATCTTTCCTTCCAGAGTGACCGGTATATTATCTGATATGTTCTTTCTCATCCCACAGGTTTTGGCAGGGTGTCCCGGTTTGTTGCAATGATAGCAAACCATTCTAGGTGCTCTCCATGGTCCATTATTCATGTTTCCATTCTTCCTTCTGCATGTTGCAGTAGTGTGACCATGACCATGATAGATCAAGCAGGTTGCTCTCCAACCGGTTGCTGCTTGATAGCCACCACCACCTGACTGATGGTCATAGGCATTATACCGGTTTGGATTCTGATTCATAGAGGATTCAGGAAAAACTCCTTGACTCCTTTGAGGATATCTTCCAGGGTTGTGTATAACAGACTTGCATTCAAATGCTCTATGCCCAAACTTTTTGCATGCATAACAGTTACCATTGAATCTATTGGATCTAGGCTTATTGTTTAGAAAGTAGGGAAAATTATTGTAAGCCTTACTTCTACATACATTGGCAGTGTGTCCTTCCTTGAGACAATTAAAGCAAACAAGTTTGAACTTTTGCTTACCTTTATCCTTTGGTATCGGTTGCTTCTTTGATGCTCCATCTTTTGTTCCAAAGGTCTCACCTTCCTCATAACCAAAAAAACCAAGTCCAGTGGTATTCTTTACCAGTTTTGCTGATTCAAGCTTTTGTTCTAGCTTAATAGTGCTCTTATTGAATTTGGCAAGTATTTCCATTGACTCAGAGAGTTCTTTGGAAATAGTAGCATTGGATTCCTTTGAGGTTGCATTCTCAAAAATAGCCATGTTTAGTTCACCTTGCATTTCTTCTTTTTCCACTTTACTCTCTTGGAGATGAGTGGTAAGTGCACTGATTTCTTGCTTCAGCTTGGAGATCTCATGATCTTTGTCTTTTACCAGATCTTCAGCTTTCCTCTGGTTCTCAAGCTCTTGACACATTCTGATAGTCAGTCCTTCCAGTTCCCTTCTTAGGTTAGCATTAGATTCATTCAGTTTTTCAACTTCTTCAACTAGGGCTTCTATGTCTACTTCATCAGAGGAACTATTTTCAGTAAGCTCCATTAGTTTTTCAGCATGCTCTCTTCTCTTTGCTAGAGAGGCTTTATATTTGACTTTGAGTTCATCAAAGGCTTTCTCAGTCTGAGTGAGACAATGAGTAAGTTCCCTCATAGTGTATTTCCCCATACCTCCTTCCAAGTGGTTAAACTTATAGAAAGGTTGGCTCTGATACCAATTGATGAATAATAAGAGGGGGGGGTGAATTAGTATACCAAAAAATTCTGAACTTAAATAGTTTAGTAGTATAACAATTTTACTAACAAACCAGTTAACGCAAATGCAAACCAAACAGCAAATAAGGAATTCACCCACATAAGCACAATCACCATAACAGAAGAGATTTTGACGTGGAAACCCAAATGGGAAGAACCACGGTGAGATGAAACTCACAAGTAACTATTTGCAGAATAGTAACTAGACCGGTTAAGGTCAGACTGGTTAAGGTCATACAATGTTCTTTACCAGAATAGATCCTGTTAGGAATCTCAATCTCTGTTAGGGGATAAGTCCAATTAAAGACTACCTTATGAGAGGATTTTAGATCCACAATTGTGAACCACCTTGTTAGAGGATTTACAAAGGCTTTTCCAAGGCTACCTGGTTAAGGGTTTCGGACTTGTCGAATATGTGAGTAATCAACAAGTGAGTGATCTAAATACTAGCACAATATGCTTGGTTAGATCCTTTATAGCTCATTGTTAATGCATTTCAGCATTACTTCAGTCTTCAAAATCTCCACACTTTGTTTCTTCACACAAACCTAATCTTCTTCTATGATCGCACATACAAAAACCTCATCAACCACCTTAAACCGTAACAACAACTAAAACCCTAGACATGATGTCCTTATAAAGGAATCTGATTTCATGTCGGTCCAATAGGATTACATTGCAAGTTCCTAGGTTCAGTGCATCTGGACACATTTGGTAACATGACACAAAATCACCGCGAAAGTGTCGATGGATGATAACTCATCACAAAAATAATACCGATTGGTAACTCATCACAAAGTAATACCGGTTCATACATTTACCTATTACCAGTTCACATATTTTACCGATTACCGGTTCACACATTTTACCAATTACCGGTTTGTCAAAATGAAGACTGGGAAAAATGATAACAACCACTTTGTTTCTTTGTACCGCTTTGGGATCCTCGAACCGCTTGAGGTCTTCATACCGCTTGGGTCTTCATACCACTTGAGATTAGTAAACACTTTCTGCAAAACACCGATAGTCTAAAGACTATAATACATAATACCGGTTGGAAAAAATACCGGTTGAGCATAAATCATACATACAAAAAGTGATCTCAAAGCAAGTGTGTGTCCATCAATGACAATCACAACATCATCATAAAAAATGCCAACACTACACAATAGAAGACTCTAGAGGTTGAAACAAAGTTCAACCGGAAGAGAAGGGAAAAACAAGAAGGAAAAGAAAGCAAATTTGTATAGGAGGTCTCAAAGGACATAAAGGCACTTATTGATGTTATCCCAGAGAAAGGGAGAAAGAGGAAGGATCTGGTAGTTCACATTGAACCTTTTACTACAGATTCTGAATCAGAGGATGACACACCATTAGCCTTCAAGAGGGTTGTTATGAAGAAATCGGAAGAACCTAAGGTAGAAACAAAGAAGCAACCAGTTAGAAAGTTCACAATCAAGTTACCAGCTCAGAAGCAAGCACCTAAGGCTACACCTATAACTGCATCTGGTACTATCAAGAGGAAGAAGAAGGATGAAACTGATTCTGGTAAGGTTACACCCAAAAATTGTGCAAAAATTGTTGATGAAATAACTAAAGATGGCATGCTAAAGAATGTTAAGTTTTATTATGACAAATTAGAGGTTGATGAGTAGAGACAGGTAGAGGAAGCAGTCCTATTATACTTATATATTTATAAGAAAGCATTAATAGAGAGAGAAAATCAAATACCAGCTATGTTATATAACATGTTAGATGCTAGAAGGTTATGTGCTATGCAAGAATATAAATACATTAAAATGCAAGAACTTTTAGCTATCTGTGTTAGCATAACTCTAGATGAAATGGATAAGATAATTGAGGCTGCAGACAGAAAGGTTTTCAATAGCAAACATAGGATAACTAGTCTAATGCTAGGGAGAATGAATGAAGTAATAAAGGAAACTTAGAAAGCTTGGACTAAATTTTTGGGAGAACACAGAGGATTCTTTACTTCAGTCAGACAAAGACAAATACTGCAGATACACCAGTTGAAGGGAATGGAAAGGGGATTATGGGTACTCCACCCTCTGTTTAAAAAAATATCAAGATAGTATAAATTGAACCACCTATAAACACAAATGTACAAACAAATACTGAAACACTAGTTAATACTGAGAACATTATACAAGATACTAACATTGAGGACAATTGTCCTCCAGATACTAATATACAGGTTGGTGATATGGTTCCTAGAGAGGAACCGACAGTTACACAAACTACACCAAGTGGCGAAGCCACCAGTACAAGTGAGGAGATAATAAAGGATAAATCATAAGAGAAAATAGGGGAATCCGACAGGGAACCAGTTTTTGGGAGCCCATCATTATTGTCAATTGACACTTCTCTAGTTGAAAAGAAAACCATCATAGAGATGAGTCCCACAAAACTAATGATGATGGTTTCTCAGAAACTAATGAAGGAGGGAACCATAGACAAGGGGATTATAGATCAATCAATCACTGTTCTACACAGATTAGTCGCGGAATGTAAGATTGAAAATGAAGCGAGCCCTTCTGGCAAGCTTAAGGTAATCATTGAGCACATATCAAAAGACTTTCAATCCTTACAATAGATCTCTAACCGACAAGCACTTGAAAGAATCACTTAGGCCAAGAGAGTCACTTTTGATCAAATCATTGAGAGAGAGAAGAAAAAGATTGAGGAGAAGTTAATTCTAATTGAAAATTCTTTGAAATAATGTACAAACATATACAGGGTATGTTGCAATACTGATATACTTGCAACAAATGTAGAGAAAAAGATAAAAGAGATACATGAGAAAATTGCTAGTATTGCTAACACTTTTGATGGATTAATTTCATTGACAACATCAATTGATGGTAAAATTTTGACTTTGGAGAACCAAATTTCTTCTCTTGAAAAGGAAAGAGATAAAATCATTCGGAGAGCCAGAAGTCTGAGAGGCTTAGTGAGTCCAAGATTGGATTCACTATGTGTACATAATAGGGAATGCATGGATATGCTCGGAAAGCCCACACTGGTGGAGGTCAATGAGAAAGAATATTTTGCATATTTATTGAGTGGACTTGTATCTATCTCGGCTCATTCAAAGCCGACTGGGATACTTATGTGGAATTATTGGATGTTAGTCCACCCGTAATTTTTTCCTTTTTAATATTCCAATTCGCGGGTTGCCTTATGTGCCTTTGCTTCCGTCAGGTCATTTGTTCTCCTCATACTTGAACCGTTGTACTCTTTTGTCAAAAGGTTAATATGGTTCAAGGTCCAAAGCGCAATTTAAACAGAAAGTTGTTTCGGTCTTTGTCACTGTGTGAACAAGCGCGTTTTTTGTTTTTGGTCATTGAAGTTTTGAACCCGTTGAACCAAATTTCAAGAGGTTCAAGGTTCGAATAAGCTTTTAGTGAGTCACAGAAATGTAATGTTATATGACGAGCGTGAGTCTTTTTATGTTGAGTTGATATGTGGTCTTGAACCTTGAACCAAATTTCAAGCGGTTCAAAAGGTTCAAGGTTCACTTTAAATAGTCCTTTTCTTTTGCCGCTCATTCTCGGTGTTGTTTATGTGCTGCCTATTACTATTATATTTCTTAGGTGAATTTGAACCATTGAACCTTTTGTTCAAGTGGTTCAAGGTTCATAGGTTCATTTCAAAACTAACCCAAAATCTTTTTGGTGGAAATAAAAGCGGCAAGAAGGAATATTCCCTTATTCGGATTTTTGAAAATTTAAATGTGGAAAGTAATCATGCAAACATCAAATTTCCTGTGCAGAAGTGATGGATAATTAAGAAGGTGTTAGGTTTGTCATTTCACTGTTACTTCGCACGCTTGGGTAAATCATGATGAAGCGTGTGTGGCCCTATAGATATTTGCCTGTCTAATTAAAGGAAAAATGTATGAGTTTATTTCCATATTTAGGAAGGTTGTAGTTGCCATACTTCAATAAATTGGAGGCGCCGAAGGTAAATCCAGCTCTGTTCTCTAGAAGAATTTCCAGTTTTCATGGTGTTATTGGGTAAGTTCAGTTGTTTTCTCCTAAGTTGTGTTTCTTTGTGTACTAAAGTTTTATCAGTGTAGAAAAGGCGGAAATCTGAAAATTATTGGGGTGGCATACTGTATTGCTATTAAAATTTCTTGGTTAAGGGAATAGATAGTTAAAATGAGGCCAGTGCTACCAAAGCTTGGCCGAACCTCATGTTTAGTGAGTATCTTGCCGGAAATGGAAGACACCTCCTTAGTTCATGTAGATTTGGGGGATTTCCTTGAAAGGACTAAGAACCCTCAAGCTGGTTCATTGATGGAGAAGATAGTTAAGAGTGGTCTTGTGGAAGCTGTTGCATTCCCACTCATCACATTGTGTCCAAGTTTAGTGTTGGCCTATATGATCAAATATGACTCTGAGAACAGGTTTATCAGAACTAGTGATGGTGAGGTGTTAGTCAGTATTAATAGGGAAACAGTGATGGCGACAATGGGTATTCCGCATAAAGAAGAGTATGAGGATTGGACCATTGGAAATCCATATGCCTATTTCTCTAAGAAGAGAAAGTATAGAAGTGTAATTGCAAGAAATTGGCTCTTGAAGGGTCAGAAAGGAGGATCATGATTACCCAAACCCCTAACCAGAGAACACCTCATCATAGAGGTGCGAGACATTGTTGTGATTTTGATCAGAGTAAAGGGGAATTCACATTCCTTCTACTAGGAGGACTGGATGTACTTTTTCATCCAAGTGGTTCTATCCGGTGATAGATTTCTGGATTGGTCTCAGGTAATTGCAGAGAGACTTCACGAAGGACTAAGCAATTTTGTGGGGATGACTAGGTTTTACATGTCTTCTTACCTTTTTTATATTGTAGATTGCACAAGAGATTGGCCTAGATTACCCAATGAACCCTGGATTGATGGAATGAGGGTTTACAATTATTAGCCTTTGTTGCAACAACAGAGACATGTTGAACAAATTAACAGATGGAATGGAGTCTTTGTGGGAAGATTGGCCTTTGAACTTCAGGGTGATGCAAACAAGAGAATGTTCATTGAGGCTATGGAATTTATGAGTATATATGGGATTTTGTTTATCCAAATTCTACAGTTTACTTACATACAGGTAGGTGGTTTCGAAGACCAACCATTCAAATTACCCAGGTATGCCTTTGATAGCTACGTGCTTATAGAAGTGAAAAGATAGTTGGCTTACATGGATAAAAGATGAGGGGCAATGGGTGAATGCGGGTTGGTATTTCCCATTGAACTTGGGTATTAAAGTTGAATATTAGTATCAGATGCCTTGAATTTGGGACTGGAGTTCAAAAGGATGATCCTGCAGCCATATGTGGCTAGGCGAAGATTTGACAGTAAAGGTTATGCAAGGGAGAACCTTGATATAGACAGTCATTTCTGTCATGAACCTCAGATAGAGAATTATTGGGAAAACTGCAAGGATGAGCATGAAGTGAGAAATAGGCTGTGGTCAAGATTCACTTTATGGTAGATAGCTATCTTGAGGCTCCCAATTAATACATTAGGTGTATTGGAAGATACAGAGCAAGACATCTTGGATCCTGAGTTTGGTACTGAGATTGAAGGGAAACCGATTTTAGAAATTGATTGGAACAAAAAAGAAGATGATAGCATCCAAACAAGGACCTTCAATGTTGTCAGGAGAATAGAGAGATGGTTGAGGAAACTGAAAATCAAGGAGGGTCCTCACATGTCCCCACATGAATCAAGAAGTGATTCACACATCGTGGTTCAATCTCCTGTTTCTGCCACTAATGAAATTGTTGATGTTGTAGGTGTCTCAAAGCCCGTTGTAGAGAAAATACCACCAAGAAGGTCAGGAAGGTTACCATCCGGTCTTACACCTGCCCAAGTAACTTAGTCAAGAAGCAAAAAGAAGGGCAGGGAGCCTGTCCTGCAATAGGTCATGGTGGACTTCGATCCTAGCAAAGAGCCTGAACAAACAATGAACTCACAGGATCAAAGTGAGCCTGGGATGCAAGAAATGGATACAAATGAAGAAGTGGAAATTCAAAAAGATCCCATGAATACCTTGGTAATCGTTACCTCCCTAGATGCATAGATCACCTCACCACCTAAAGAACCCACCAATGCACCAAGATGGCTGGAAGTTGCCATTGGAAAGAAAAGGAGCGTGGTGCTGGTCACTATTCCACTAGAGGACATGGTTAGTAAATGCTTGCGAAAAGCATTAAAGCCCAAAAAGCTCAAAACACAAGCAATGCTTGATGTGGATGACACAACAGGACACTGGACAACTGAAGTGGCCAAGCCCATTCCTGAGAGAGATGCAGATAAGGCCACAGAGGAAGAGTTTACTATGGAGAAAATAGATTTGGGGGTTGCATCAAGGGTCATGAATGTAAAACATCTAGAATCCTCTACAAAGAGGACAATCTCAAGGACTTGGAAAGATGAAAAAGACAAGAGAAAAATGAAGCAAATGGTAACATAGATGGTAGAATACATCAATGCTATTCACAACCTAGATCCTCAACCATTGTCATAGATACCAATGTCGTTTGACCCTAAGTCTCCAGCAAACCAAAAGATGCTTGATCAAGTTCAAAGGAATAGGGTAGTGATGGAGATGTTTAACAAATGGCTAGACCTGATAATTCAACAAGGATTAGAATATATTATTAATCTGGTTAAGGTTTATAAGGATGCATAAACCATGAGTAAAGAGCTTGAGTTGGAAACGGTCACCTGGAAAAAGGAAAGGATTAAGTGGGTAGCGATTCTTGAACAAATGAATGATGTCCAAAAGTATGGAGTGATGAAGTTCCTAGCTGAGAAACAGGTGGAGAACCTAGATGATAATGTGCTATACGTGTCAAAGAAAAATGTGGAATGGCGCAATTCAAACATTGGGTGGGGCCATGAAGAGTCCACCAAGCTGCTCAGAGGACTGACTGACTTGATTGACACTATACAGAAAGACCTTAAATTTATTGATATCCAACTCATGAAGGAGGGAGCCAAGGTGATTGAGGAAGTTGTAGACATGACTAAAGTCTTTCAAGAAAGAGTCCATTCCATTCAGACCACAAAATCATTGACTACCGATGACTTTTCAAAGGTAACAAGGATTGAATCAATGCTCATTGTCTGTTCGGATCACTTAGAGGTTCATAAAACGAAGGTCACACAGGTGAATATGGACAAATAAGTATGGAAACAGAGGATCATGCACATTGGCCTGCCCTATTTCCAAGTCATCCTGAACTTTTCGGCAACACACCTAGAATGGCGTGGATCCGCGACAAAGTAGGACAAGCCCGTAACTTCCTTAGCTGTTGTGGATGTTTAGTTGTTCTAAAATGAAATGTCGGCCTTTTAGTGGCTATTAGTTTAGTTCTGTTTTATGTTATTTTAACAATTTCTTTCATCGAAGTGAAAGTAAATGTTATTTGTTAATCATGTAAAAACTATGGCCTGGTGGCTATTTAAGCTAAAAAGCTTGCCTTTGAATAGGTTCTAAAACTGCGATTTTGAAAGCAATAGAAAAGTCTTTTTTTTGGTTTCTGATATGAATTGTGGGAATGATACAATGGCTGATTATTAATGGAATGTTATGTTATCTTTGAATCTATGCATTCTGATATTCGTAATCTTTCTTAAGTTGTTATGTGGGCATGATAAAATCTGGTAATTAGTCATCTTTGCATTTCTTCTCAATTCATATTTATTATAAGTTGTTGGACGACTCACATGGTGTTGATCTGCTTGATCCCCCTGCCTTGTGAGGCATGAGAGAGTCTCAATCGAGTTATTCATTTCTCTTGGTGAGTCCCCATTTTGTTTTGAATGTATGCAACAAATATGTTATAAATTAGAGTCTCTGAACCCCCCTTTTAACATTCTTTCAGAAAAATTTAGGCGTTTATTTGTGTTGATGGATAAATGTTGAAGCCTTTTCAATACTTTCTGGTTAAAAGTGTTAGCATATCAATTGTACAATTAATTTGTTGCAAATCATACGAGGAGCTGCCCTCAAATGCAGAGGTTGAATTTTCATTAATTCTTCCAACTGGTGGTAAATTTGTTTCTTTCAAAAGGGAAAAATGGAGTCACGGTTTGCTTTAAGGAGATCATAGTTAGAAGTTTAAGGAGACAAATCTATTCACCAACACTAGAGAAAGCTTATCCAAAACTCTTGAAATGGGTCAAGCTCCGGTAAGACATTTTTGGAGGTATTCAGTGTATAATACTTATTGTTTGACTTTTTTTGGGCTTTGACGTCAAAGGGGGAGTATTATAGATGTGAAAAAGTATTAAAGGGTTGCATATATTAGGGGGAGTTACAGAGTTTTTGGAATTTTGGAGATATGGAGTATTTTGCATATTAAGCTCAGGGGTTGCAAAGCAGGATGAAACCAACAGATGAAACCATGGCCATTTTTCACATGAGTATTTCCATCAATGCCAAAGGGGGAGATCATGTTAGATATTTTGTTAGTCCCAAAGACACAAAGAGGGGGGGGTGAATCAGTGTCTAACTAGTGGATGAAAGATTTAAACTTATTTGCAACTTTGCAATCTAAATTAATATACCGGTAAGAAAATAATAATGCAGTAAAGAGAAACAAAAGAATAAGCATTAATGCACACCATAACACAGATATTTTTGGCAAGGAAACCTGGTAAGGGAAAAAACTTGGTGGGATTTGTGACCCACAATATTTACTCATTGGCCAATATGAATAAATATTACTCATTACAATAGGGGCTTGCACATGCATGAAGGCCAACTGCCTAGAGCTCACTACTGAACAACAAAAAGGAGTCTTCCTGACTACACAATTGGATGGTTAAATCCAATAACAATGTACTACTCAAAATAGCATCTGCAATGCTGGATTCAGTACTGGTTTAAGCTCTATTTGATACCTCTGCCAAAACCTTGCTTCACTTTGCTCTCCTCTTATTCTCTCTCAAGATAGATACATAAAAGTGCATATATAATTATTTGCTATCATAACCTATCACATATTATCACTTCCTTACATTAACTATCATATCCTTACTTACATTACAAATGACCTACATGATCTCATACGTATATGAGTCCTTACAATACCTCATGTCGGTCATACAAATATAATATTACATTACAATATTATTTCCAAGTCGGCTTGGACTGCCGGTATAATCTACTGTCGTTATAACTGGATGTCGGTGTGAATGAACCTTGTCACTAATACATTTGGGGTTAAATTCCGACGGAGGTTTCCGACAAACAAGGAGCATTGCGTGAAAATTTGATTTTTAAAAAAAAAAATGCCTGTGTTCATCGGAATTCCAATGACATCAGCATTTTATTAAAAAAAAAAAACAACACGCATTTTCATTTTGAAAGCAATTCGAAGCAAGTGGTGACCATCTTGCCTCCCTGCCCCCCCCACCGGAGCGATCTCTGCACAAGCAAGGTAAGGGAAACTAATTTTTTTCTGCAATCATATTGAGACTAGTTTTTTTTTGCAAATTAATCCATTTTGCGAATTAATCACATGTCGTGTGTATGCTACCCCATTTTGCGATTTTTGTTATTGGAGCATTTACAACTAATTTCTGACAAAAAAACCCCTTCGATTATGCTTTGATGGATGTCCATACCTTGTTCCAAAGCTCCTATTTTGGCACACACAGGGAGGATGCTGGCAAACATTGCAGAGAAACTTTATTAACAAAATACAACAGTTATGGATCACGAAACCCTAGTTGACCCAATAGACACTACACATGCAAAGCTTGAAATGAGTTAATAAAATGTTTTTGAACCAAATGCTTAACAATATTTAGACACGACAGTAACGAGGATTTTTACAAAAACAACCCTTAATCATACAATAAATATACATACCAGTTTGTATATTTATCAGACATGGGCTACCAGTTACATAGTTGAAAATATAACAATCAATGGGAAACAGGGTAACAAACTTTTACTTTTCAAACCTTCAAACAAAATGAGAATAATGAAAAGATAGACATAAATATCCATTGTAACTGAAACCAATGCCTTTCATTCACTATTCAACGAGTCATCGACTTCCTTACCAAACTATCATGGAATGTCCAAATTTCTTCCTCATCCAAGAAGCAAAAACCCTAACTATCGTGTGTGTCATAGCCAGAGCTCGAGATATTGTAAATGAAATTTGATGGGATGATAAAAAAAAGTTAAGTATTATATATTCCCATTTTCTAGTGACATAAAGTGACCCATTCTTTTAATGCCTTTAGAAAGTGTTTCAAGCCCAAAGTCTTTTAGACACTATATTCAATGCCATTAGAAAACTACTAGGCAACAATTCTCTAGCCAATGATCAAAACCATATAACTTATGCTCACATATTCAAATAGTATAACCAAATTTGATATTCTATGCAATATAAACATAGACTGGAGTAAACATATGAATGATGAGTCTTACTAATAAGACCCTTTTCCAAGTACATATTAAATTTTATCTTTGTCAGCCTATATCATATGGTAATGTATCCTTTTTCAAACCATGTAATTGTATTTGCATATGATCACTATATTTTTCTATAGCAACCAAAGTCAATGAAGATACATGCTAAGAGATGATTGTTCACTGATGTCACTATAATGTGAATCCTATTCATATTTCCACATGATCACTAAAACCCACCAAAAACAATCAAATGCACTATCATATTGAGACCAAACATACTATGGTCATGTATCAAGTCATCATCATGTATAGACCAAACACGCTCTAGTCATGTATCAAGTCAAATACCACATGGATACTTGAAAAGCATCCAATGCCAAATGCAAACTACCTTTCTGACACCAATGACAAAATCTTATGACAAGGGTCAACACCTTCATTATTGTGAAGTGCTAATATAACTAAAATAACATCCCATGATATTTTCCCCCCATTATAGAATTGGGAGTATCGATGTTAGATAGTTCAAAATTAATAAAAAAGAGAGATACAAGAACATGAATCCAATTTGTTGAAGAGGAAACTTCATTAATTTGAACTCTTTTCTAAGTCCATAGAATAGCTAAACGTCTAGAAGCTCCAATGATTTCATTTAGTGAATGGGTGTTCCTTTTCTAGCTCTAAATTTTTTGTTTCTTATAGGAGAATAATGTCAGGCCCACCAAACTCAATTTCAGATATAATAAGTTGACTCCTATTAGGGGCATTTAAGTCCCTAATGTTCCAGGATATTATTTTCATGGATACTTATGAGAGCACAAAATTCTCTAAGACTGCATTTTGTCATTGAATGTAGTTTGAAGACCATTTTTTATATCTTCAAGGGTTTTCTTTCTCTTAGGTGGTGCTCCAACTTTCCATTTAGTCCTCATAATTGGGCTCTTCATTATAGCAAGAGGTGTTTGTCAAATGGTGGATGAAGAGTGTTGGAAAAGGGACATCTCTAGCTCTGCCAACACCTGATCTCCAATCTCCTTAGCCATTACTGAACAAACCTAGTAAAGGACTTCCCCTATCATAATGTTTAGCTTACCTTCCAACAATGGTTTCTTCAAATGATATACCTCCACCAAAGGGGAGAATGAGCTCCAACGTTTCAAATTGACAATAGAAATAGGAAAGGAAAGGGAGTAAGAATGAATAGTTAACCCAAAAAAGAGATTTTTAGGAAATGGATACCAAAGATGACATAGATATATTAGCAATGAAGCTCTCCAAACCCTTAGTATAGTTTTACAAATATGAGGGTGGAAAACAACCAACCAAGGAAAAAAGAAATACATCACACTAAAATCAAAGACTACACCCCATCTTGAAATATGTGACTATTTAGTAATCCTAGAAAAATTGTGAAGGGGGTAAGTCTTGATAATAGCATTTGGTATAGGTGGTGAAAGAGCCCTAGAATATTTGAATGAGGACAATTGGGGATTCAAAACTGGATCAAGACAAACTATTATTTCTTCAATAGAAAATTCACATGCATTTGAGAAATGCCTAGAAATTTTGTGTCTGGATGATACCTCCTCTCGTTTGTTTATCACAATATGTTGAGACCACAAACCATGTATACATTGGATCTTCAAAGTTTAAGGGACAAATTTGGTAACATCAAATAATATGGATAACTTAACTTAACTGAGAATGTTGCATTATCAACAATAAAAATCCCGATCTGGTTTATAGATGCAATTTTGTGGTTGAAATTTGGGTCTCAGGGCCGACATTGAGATAAGCATGACTGTATTTCATGAGGATTTGAACTCAAAGCATTGGCACTATCACTTATGGCTATATTAGCTTTTTAAGACACTTTCATAGTGCACTTCACTTGTCCTAATAATGGACTATCATGAGATTCTTAAGAATGGAAATACTCCAAACATTCATGCCCTCTATGTTGTAATTGTGGTTTTCAATCATTGTGACTACATGCTTTTCAAGGACCAAGTAGTGTTCTTTTTTCATTGTTCTATTGTGCTTCTCAAGCTGCACCAACATAGTTTTATTTAATGGCTTTGTTTTGATAGTGATTTCTCCATGGCTTCCACTATCTTTTTCTTGGCACATTCAATGCATTGTCATCTATCACTACTATTTATTGTCCTTTTTACCTTTATTGAGGTTGTTCTCATACATGTCATTCACTTTGTCTATGAGTATATCTCAACCAATTCACTGTTGTAAGTAGAAATAAAACATTAGTCTCATCTCTTTTACTATTTTAGACCTTCATAGTAATCTTTGCAATATATCATTTCCTTCCAATTATATGGAATAATGATTTTCTTTATATGGAATGTGATGAAGGCTTGAGTGTGTCTTCTTGAACAAAAAGAGGACTTAGAGAAAGTAGATTCGCATAAGGATAGGTGGATTTTCCTAAAGATGAAGGGATAAGACTTAGCAAAAAGAGGACTTAGGATGATGACAAGGAGGATTCATTCAAGGATATGGCATATTCACCTAAGGGATAGTGTATTCTCCCAAAAATATGGAAAAATTATTGATTGGTGGAATGACATACTAGATCAAGGAATGATACAAGGGTAGATTCACCTAAATATAGGGTAAATTCAGCTAAAAGGGTACCCATGAGATTGTGGTACTGAGTACCTATCTATGGATGGTGTATTTGGATACAAGTATGATGAAACCATGCTTGTGTATGATGAAACAAAGTCCAGATCTCTATTATAGGTCCAACATAATCTCTATTATTTGAGACACCATTTTATTTGATGATGATGATCATGATCATGATCATGATGGTCATGATGATGAGTTGGATGAAGAAGAAGATCAATGACATGAATGAAATGTATGAGATGCAATTATTATATTATCTATTTAATATTGATATCTTGATAGAAATTGATTTGACTTATATGGTTACATAAATAATTCATATGTTTTGAATTCTAATGCCATTACTTAATTAATTCATGATGCACCTCTAGCTATGTGATAGATGGTGATTTAAAATACATATGTGATGGATTACATGCTTATGATGATACATGTGACATTTTTTGAACTTTGTGTTTATTTATGGAATGTGGACTACTTATTAGCTATGTGATGGATGGTGATTTATGATACGTATGTGATGGATTACATGTTTATGATGATACATATGTGATTCTTATGATGCTCAATTACATATATGATGATACATATGTGATGCTTATGATGCTTATGATACTGCAGTATTTATTGTTTACAAATTACAAATGTAATGCTTATGATGCTCAATTGTTGGTGCAAGAACCTGAACCCCTTTGACGAGGATCCTGCACAGTCTCATGGATCGATAGGTATAAGTCAATACACCTTATAGAAATAATATATTTTTAAAAAATTACAAGAAAAACAAACTTCCTCAGTTTTTCAAACCTCAACATTAGCAGCAAATCTAATACAGTTATCAACACTTGAGGCCCCAGTTGGACTTACTCAAATTTTAATCTCAACATCAACTTTATGGCTGACTTCTTCATCAATATTACCCTCATTTGCAAAATATCTCTCTCACTACCAACTAACTCTCTCATTTGATGGTGCACAGGTATCACCAAATAGGTATTTGTCAGATGTGTCTTCCTCGAGTGAGGGAAATGCAAGAATAGAAAAGGAAAGTGAGACATGTAGTAGATCTCAAATAGGGACATCAACTAGAGGTCAAAAGATTAGAAGAAAATTCAATAAACCCATGGAATTTTTTCTTGCTCAAGGGGGGTCATGTTCTTATGATGATGAGAACAAAGGCGACATTGAGGTGCCCTTGAGGTACAAACATCTACTAAAACAATGTGTACCCAAGGAAATTCCTCCAATAAACACTGATTTTTGTGTTAATGAGAGGATATATCGCATAGCACCTTCATCGTTACATGGTTTGGGCCTATTTTCCATGGACAACATAAAGGTCTCTTACAACAAAGTTGCTGAATTGATGGAGTTTGTTGAACTTTGTTACAATTATAATGATTGGATGCAGATTGTTCGATATAAAAAAAGTATGCGTAGGTATGCACTGTCAGCCAATTATATACAACAAAAGGATAATGATCAAATTAAACAAGTGGCTGTATACATTGATGGAAGGCCAAAAGCAATAGAGAATACTGCAGGTTTTATAAATAGTACACAACCTGGGTCAACTAATAAGCAACCCAATTGCATATTTGAGGCACGTGAGGGAAATTGTGTGTTTGTATGTGCAATAAAATCAATAAGTGCAGGGGAAGAGCTGCTAATCGATTACAATTTGAATCGTATAGATACAAACAAAGTTACTATCATGGGGGTGGTACGTACTATATATATACCATTTAAGCCAACTTCCAATTAATGAATCCAATAAACCATTGTATTATTAAGTTTTTTTGCTAAGTCTATTGGTTTCATTTCGCTAACATTTTTATATTTTTTCTTTGTCATAGGGCCACATGGATCCACCACATAGCACAGATAGGGGTGTAAGTCCCGACACTTCTACGGAGCAGGTAAACCTCATTGTAATTGTACAAATTAGATAGAAGCAAATTGTTACATTATGATCTTTTCTTGAGTGTTTTAAAGTAATTTTGATAGTGTTAATTATATTCTTGTCACAGACGGATGTTCGGGATAAGGGAAAGGAACCTGCAGTACCTCAGCACCTCCATAGGGATGTGGGGCACTCGACAGTGTTATGCACTGATGACATCGCACTTAGCACAAACCCTATACAATTGGTACAAAAGAATATTAGAAAAATTGGCCAAGAGATTGTTGATTTGGCAACCATAAGCCCTCAGACTAATGAGATAACAGAGAGGGTGCAACTATTGTTGCGGACAATGGAAAACTTGCAAGTAAGCAGTAATGAAAGCTTTAATCATAAAAAAAGTTCAATAATGGTTTATATTTTTTTCTCTTTTATGTCATTAACTAAAATATGTATGTGTTGTTTTTACAGAAATTTATAAGGCCTCATCATCCTGGTGGTGATGATTAGGGTATTGTGGGTAGTTCAGGTGATGACCATGTTCTATATATTAAAACCACTCCTTTGGACTTGTGAACTTGCTTTTTTAATGTTTTACATATTTAATATATTACTCTTCAGGTGCTGACATGGGTCTGAGATCGACCCCAACTATATTGCCGACTGCAATGTTGGCAACACGTAGCATGCAGACATCGTCTATTGTACTAGCTTGTGTTGACCTGCCCACTGGTGGTAGATCCCTCTTTTTCTCTCTCTTTCATTATGTATTTATTACCCTTGAAGTGTTCTTTCTTGGAGGCATTTCATAGTGGATTCATTTACTATGGCAGGAGATGCACATGAGGATGTGCTAGAGGTGACTACTAGTGATAACATACCATCATTTTCTGGATCTTCCTATATTGCTAGTACGGGAACATTGCAGGCCACATTGGTGGTGAGCGACGAAGAATTGATTCCCTTGAAGATACAGAAGGTTCCTGGTACTTTAAAATTATTATTATATATAGTCTAATTGTAATTTACTTACTGATCACTCATTTTGGACTAATGATCACATGTTTTTTTTGTAGGGAATGATATTTTTTATAAAAATCTTAATGAGATTACATTGCAGATATTTGGGCCCACCATATGTAAAAGGTGGAACATCATACATGAACTAACCCTTATCCACTATTTTGATTTCATATCATTGCTAGAATAGTTTTCCTTTTATCCATTTCTTGAACTATATCAAAGGTAGCTTCAGTTTCTTTCTAAATCTAACAGGTTTGTTTTTTCTTTAAAGGTGGAATGACCAAGAAAAAAAGTTAAAAGATGAACTCACAAACCGTATGGTAGGGTTGTTTGGAAATGACACATTCGACAAGACTAAGCTTCTGGAAAAAGCTGGCACATATCTAAAGTATGTGAGGGACCAATACAGGACATATTTAGAGAAGAACGTAAAGTATGAGCGTCCCCCCATGATTCCAGAGAGGGAGTGGAAGGACCTGATTTTGGATGCAAAGGAGAGAATTGAAAGGAAAAAAGGAAATACACCACCAGACGCCAGAAGAAGGTATGTGATACTATTAAGAATGTGAATATGTACTAATTATTCATTATATTTATATAATCTAACATATTCCAAACTTTTCATAGAATGAGTGACACATCAAAGGCAACCAAGGCAAGACAAGAAAAGCATGGGCAACACAAACTCGGCTCTAGTGGTTATATGAAACTTGCCGCACAAATTGTAAGAATCAGTAAATTAAGTATCACATCAAAATATTTATAAATTGTAAACAATTTTTTTTTTATCAAACAATACAAGCAAAATTCACAATACTAAGCAAAAATGCAGGGCTCTGAATTCAATAGAGCGCCCACAGAAGATGATAAGAGAATTGGCTACTAGCAAGGCTATATAGCCATGGCTAAACAGCTACGAGAATTGAGTGGGTAAACACAAGATTCTGATGCATTTGTCACAACGGTAATTAAGCTAAATGCAAATTATTTCAAATTGAATACTTAACCAATAATCTATTTGATGTTAAGTTTCAACATAAAGTGACTATATTTTTTTTAAATAAGCAAGCAATGATAACACTGTGCGTGACATTGGAATGCAGCATGATAATCATGGAACAGAACCTATACATGAAGGTCCGGATGTGCATCCTAGTAGTGGAGGTATTCATTTGCTATTCAAATTTTTTTATGTAATTATTAATACAATTAAACATCTTAAATTGAAAATTAGTGTAGTAATTAATGCAACCTTTATTGTTAATATTTTAGAGCATGTAGTCAGTGGTGACCAAGTGGAGCATGATCTGGGTAGACAACATCAGGAACGTGATGTTCCCCAATCAGGTAAAGAGGATCACTGTTATTCCTTTAAACAAATTTAATTGCAATTGGTGTATTGATTAATGTAACGTTTTGTATTTCAACTCCAGAGGATCTAGAGGGTGTTCAACATGTTGAGGTTGAGGGTAGACAAAATGATGTGGAAGATGATGTGGCCCCATCAGGTAAAGAGTGTAACGGTTGTGTTCTCTAAATTAATGAAATACTTGTAACAATAATAAAAAAATGTTTTGAATTTAACCCAATTCTTTGTTATTGTAGAGGACCCCCCTTTGGTTTATCATCCTCATCCTTTGTATAGGACTAGGCATAGATCAAGAGCATGAGAAGAGGGCAGAACATCTGAAGATGGGGGAAATGATGAAGAAACCGATGTTCCACTTAGTCTTTTCATAGCTTCAAAGAAAAAACAAAGAAAGAAATGATTGTAATCTACCTTATTTGATAATGACTGATTTTTATGTGTTAATGAATGTAATTATGTGCTAATGAATGTTCATGAATGATATGTGTTGACGATTATTGATGAATGTTGTGTTTTAATGAAAGTTAATGAATTTTATGTGTTAATGAACGTTATGTGATAATGAATGAATGTTATATTTTAATAATGGATGAAAGAATGAATGAATGTTAGATGTTAATGGGGAATTTAGAGTGATGTTGGGGGGGGGGGGGGGAGGGAGGGGCCAAATGAGCTTCCACCTTGACATGGTTGGCCCTATTTAAGTAGAGAATATTAAACTATTCTCGAAACAAAGCGAAGCTCAATAAGATAACACACTTTTCAATAATTCATTATGTTGCACAGTTAATCTTATTGAATAATGTACGTATATTGAATCTTAATTGCAGGGTCCAACAGAGCCAACATGAACAACACCATGGTGCAACTGCAAAAGTTGTGAACATGCCTCGTCATGAATAAAGCTGAATTAGCGCATTCTCTATAAAATCTCAAATTCTCTATACTTTGGAAGTTTTGAAATTTTTATGATCATATCGGTTCCCTGCCTAAAATCTTTTTTCCTTGATTTGTTTGTGATACACATTGAGAGATTTTTGTTTTCCTTTTATTTATGCATGTCTTAACCATTCTCCACATGCTTCCCATTCTTATTTATATTGTTGTATTTTTACATATGTTGGAATCTGTAGTTCCACATACATGTTTTCTATGCTCTTTGTAACTATATGAAAAGGTGTAAAATGTGGGTATAGTCCAAAATCTTGATTACCAACATGCTATTGTTGTTTAATAGTTCCAGTGTTTGTATTAATTGAAACAGTTTAACCCTTTTAACATGTTTCATAGCAAACCTGCACTTTGTATGCAATCTTATTGTTACAGTTCAATTACTGAGGTGATGTGATTTTCAAAAGTATTCCGACGAAAACAAAATTGGTTTTCATTTATGTATTTTATTAAAATTTTAGAGTTTCCTCGTGAACATTTAAACTTAGGAGGATTTAAAAATTCAATACAAGAGTACTGGACATAATTTCTGGAGATAGAACTGAAACTCTCTCCCATGACTTCAGATTGTTTCCATGCTCTCTAGGCTAGTAGCTTTCAGACACAAAACATAGGTCTTCTAAATTCTATCCCAACATTAATTAGTTCCTTTCTCTTCTTTTTCATCCTTTTGGAAAGAGAATTGGAAATTGTTAGGAATGAACATCTTCCTAGGTGATTTGTTAAAATACAATGGGGAACTCAATCAAATTTTAATTCACTTCATTTTAACTTATTATCACAATTCATTGAACTATACTTACAAAAGGCTTATATTTCCAAGGTAAAATATCAGTATCTTTCTTGGGTGATATTAGATAGCAGGGTCTCTTGGCTTAGACAAAATCACCTTCTCATTGTATTCAAAGTAGATGCGTAGCAAAGCTAGATGCATCAATCATTAAATCATAAACAAACACAAGCTCAAAAATTGTGTTACCAAGTACACTTGGAACCTAGCCTGTAACTAACTAGTTCATACTAGATATTGTTTGGGTATGGTATTCAATTCTATTAGAATCTACAAAATAAATATTAACGTAGAAATTAATGTAAGTGATAACATTTTTAAAATTGTTAAATATAAATGATAATAAAATCAAAATAGCATAACATAGTTGATTTCATAACATATTTGAAAGGTGAGAGTCCATAAACAGATGTGAAATGTTTAAGTAGGCCTCCCAATGAAGTGGATCTCATAGACATGAATAATCCTATATAGAGAATCATTGAGAGCCCTTGAAGAAGAAAATTTGAACTTCGATGAAGCAATACATGATGGAGGAATATCTTGCAAGAGGAAATCAAAGTCATTATGGTGTCATCTAGATCTAAAATGTGGTCTACTTTTCAAAAAAGTAAAGATGCTTGATATGAATGTGTCCTAGTGGGGTGAATCTAGAAGACATATAATCCTATTGCAAAGAATCATGGAAAGTTCTAGAAGAAGCAACTTTTAATTCTAAAGTAGCAACGTGTATAAGAGATGTTCTCATTTGTAGATGGAGTATCAAGAGGAGGATCACTAGTCCATGGACCATGTCATTGTTATTAAATACCTACACTTTTGTTCATAGTCACTTGGTGTAGGAATGAATTCAATGAGATAGGGTAGGAGATCCTACATAATGTAATTTTTCACTATCCCTTATTTCGAGTACAAATGGTTCTCTGAATTTATCTTGACAATAGAATGTCAGAATTTAATACCGTAATCCATGATGAAAACTGCCAAAAATGGAAATTTATCTTAGTTCGCAATTACAAAATACTTTTGTATAGGCCTCTCGAAGATTAAGTACATCAAATTGAGACTTTATAAATTGAGTGTATGTATTAGCAATCTCCCAAATTGTTCAATGGTCTCCAAACCTTGTGAATTTTTTATTTTTATTTTAACTCAAATATGTATGGTATAGGCATATCATTGGTTGTGTGATTTTTTTTTCCTTAAATGCTTCTACGACCAAAAGAGACAAGTTTTAGATAAAAATGGGGTCTTATGGGCCTTTTTGACATAATGGTAGGTTCTTTAGACCTGAAAAATGCCCCAACAAGTAGTCGATTGCCTTAAGTTACAAATAAATCCTTGTTTGTGAGCATGCTCTTGATCTCCAATTTTGGTGGAATGAAAGATAATATTGAATTTCTCAAGCCTTTTGGATGCTTCGAAACCACCAAAAAAAAGCTACTTTGATCATTGAAATGTTGTAGTGACTTGGATAAAAAAAGAAAACTAAGTCTAAACTTTAGAAGTTAGTTTTTTCTTGTCAAATTATTTTCAATTTTCAAATCATCCAAGGATGTAAGAGGAGTATATTTTGTTATGACAAGATAAAAAAAAACTTAGAATCTTTTGAAACCATTGAAACATGGGGACCCCTTCCCCCCCTCCAAAATCCCTATTTTTTCAGGATGCAATACTTAGGGGAAACATCCCCTTGCCGCACCACTTAGGGACATCCTAGGGACTCCAAGGAGTCTCTTGACCATCTTGAGGATGCCTATGAGTCTCCCATGCCCCCCAATTAGAAACTCCAATTCTAAACAAAAATGGTGAAATTATTGTGAAAATGTCATTCGTATTAAAGGTTTGGCAATGCCCCCTAACCTTGATGGGGGCTCTGCCCCAAACCCCCCACAAGGGGCACTACCCATTGAACCCAAACCTCTACCCACCATTCTTATTGTTAATGCAATCATTTCTATTTTTTTTATGTTGACTAGTTTAAACACTTAGTATGCCAAAGTTTCATCTACAATTCTTATACTTATTCTTAGTTTGTTCCCAAAGTTCCAAAACTCTACCACCATTGTTAATGTTCAAATTTCAATGGGCAGACATGTATGCAACATGTGGAAGCAAAGACAGGGTACGTGAACTATTTTACAAAATTCCTCCAAAAAATGTGTCTCATGGACTACGATGGTTGTTGGATATGCAAAATTTGGACTTGTTGAATAATTTTACAACCTTTGCCAGCATCCTCCCCACCTGTGCCAAAATGGGAACCTTTAGAATAGGGAATGGACATTCATTTAAGCATAAGGGAATATAGATGAGATCACTGGGATCCACATCTTTTCTTGTGTTTTCATCTATTACGTAAAGCCACTGGTTCTACGATTTTATTTATGTCTTCCTGGGCAACTATTATGTCTTTGACATTCAGTTTTTCTCAGTTTTCTTCAATTTAGAGAAAAAAAGAAAAATAATAGGTTAGATGGAGGAAAATATAAATCCATGATTTGGGTTAAATCTAGGTTACTGTTATATAAACAAAACAATGTATCTTTCTATGGAAAAGTTAAAAGTTAAATCATCTGCACATTCTGACTATTCATGTGGGAGGATTGCCCATGTTAAGCATCGTACTCATCTACTTTAATGGTGTTCTTAAAGATACTTTGTCCCCATGTTCCAACTTTCAGCTCTGATCTTTTCGTCTATTTTGCTTGGTTTTTTAATTTTTTTGTGAGTGCTTTGTAAAATTGATTTCTATGGTTTGAAGATTTCACAACATTATTATCTTTGAGAATCTTCCAACTCGAGCTTGAAAACTCTGTTCCAGTTGAAAAATCTCTTGGTATTTTATTTTGTTTTAAGATAGAAAATTGAATTTGTAACTAACAAATATTATGGTTTCAATGTTCATAGGTTATCTTTACTATTAAGTTAAGAATTCCCTCAAACTCCAGGATTTTATCAACATTTGAGGTAACACAATCACTGCACTTTTTAAACTTTGATGTTTTGTTTCTTAATTTCTAAGATTAAATTCTGTATTTAAAGCACTACTGTGCAACATGATTGCACAAGATTGATGCTCATAAAAGTTTACATTGTACAGACTTCAGGTAAGGTACTGGAAATGTTTATATATTCATAACATGTCATGGAAATAAACTTCATAGTGCTGAGGTTGACTCACTTATTCTTTCTTATCAATAAGTTGATTATCTATTCTTTCTTATAATAAGTTTTATCTTACTGAAGATATCATGCATTAATAGACATGACATCAAGGATAATTACATCTGCATCAATGAAAGTAGTTCAATCAACATCAGCACTCATAAGAGCAGATTAACTCCTAATATATATATCAGCAATCAAGCAAACAAATCATATATGAAATTATTGTTTACTGCAGGCAATAGTAATCTTACTCCATTTGTGGTATGCAGCATAATAGTACTCTTATGATTAATTATTCTCATATAGACATAGATAATAATATGCAATGCAATATTATACTTGATACATAACCTCCCCTACATTGGATATGAGAAATAATATTGAATATCTGATTCTTAAATTACTGCAATCAATCATGAGGGGGTTAATAGGGGAATACAAGGAGGGGAAACTGTGACGAGGTCCTCTTCTAAGTACACTACCCCATGGTGGATGACTGATGTGTCTGCCACATGTGGGCCAAGGGGGGAAAAGGTGTATCTTGCCCTTGGGCTTAGAAGGGAGGGATGCTCAGGACACCCTATTGTGGTTTCCCCATCAACCTCTACCATTGTGATTAAGGGGTCTCAATCATAGAAGGGTGGATAAGGTAGCATGGATAGGGAGGGCAGGTACAAGTTTACCCACTAAGCACACCACCTCATATGGATGGCGGACTGCCACATGGGGCCAAGAGGGATGGTATATCCGCTCTTGGTCTTAGCATGTGGACAGTTTCGGGTGCCCTATCATGTTTCTCATCTAAGCCCTATTATGGTTTAACTCCAATTATGCATTATAGATATTGTGTAGTTCACATAAAATTGAAATAGTTATGAATATACGCTATCTAAACCTAGTTGAAATGGTTGCTCTATGAATTATACTTTCAATACTTGTCTAACATGATTGTAGGTTTTATCTTGATGAAAACGTTTTGTTGATAAAAAATTGAATGAGGTGAAGCACACCAGCTAGAGGAATATGTGGACTGAAGAAACAAACCTATGGATAAATCCAAACATGGCGGAATCCTTGCTGCAACTTTTGTTCTCTGTAAGCATTCAGAAAAACATTGAATTTGTGATCTATAATTTACGTGTCTCTCAATTTGGTTGACATCTTCAAAATAGACTCAAAAACTTATTTTTAGTACTATGTGTTATTATACTTACCTTTTAATGTTATTTAAATAAAGAATGGTTGCAGACAGCGAAGTTCCTTGCAAATAGAAGAAGCTCGGTTTTGCTTTTGTGACTTTGTCTGTTATGTCTGATTGTCAACAAAATACAGAGACATACTGAAGACGATTATGGTTCATGGTTGTTTTTTAGTTGAAACCATTATTATGAATTTTATGAATTTTTTTTTAAACATTGACATGGTCAAAGCCTTAACTATGCATACTGTTCTCTTTAGATTATTATCTTACCCCACCTTTTCCATTTTAATTCATTTTAGTTTGATTCAATCTTTTAGTCAAGTTTAATGATAGTTTCTATTATGCCTTTTTAATAAAAAAGATTAGATGTAGACATTTGCTTGTCCTTCTATGTTAGTGTGTTCTTACGAGGTCAATTCTTTCTTATCTCAAGAAACCTCATTGACCTACAAATTCTTATACTATGCTACTTACTACCACTGATATCTTAACAAAAGCACACAAACATGTAAGGTAAAACTCTCTCCAGAGAAGCCTGAGAAACACTGTAGCTAAAATGCCTTGACCTCTTGCCAAGCATTCAATAGTTAAAAGTCTTAAATCCTGTCCAAATCATAGGATAGACATTCAAATCCTGAGATCATTAATTCCCCTAATAAATGGATCCATGGTAGAAGCCTATAGAAAATGTGTTCCACAACAGAAAGGCAGATTCAAATTCAATTTTGACATTGCTCCAAAGGACAACCCAGGTATTGCAGGAAGTGGAGGACTCATTATGGATAGTGAATGTAAAGCCCTTTGCATTATTAAGCTTTAGCCCTCCACTTTGGCATTAGGGGACTAGAGATAGAATAACGCTCACTCCTTGTGATCAAAGGAATGCAAAAGAAGGGAGTGACTAGCAGGAGGTTATATAATATTAGAACAGTATCAGTGCTAAGCACAGACATAACTTTTGCACATTGTTATGAATAGGCAAAGTTGGCAAACAAACCAGTGGAACTCCTCATCTCCAGAGGAACCCTTCAAAGCAATCAAATAATTTACTAACATCATTACAGAACTATCCAAAAGAAAACACTGGATTTCACTTATAAGACGAATAATTTCAATAATTTGAGCGAACAATCGTCTGACATCCCATGTTTAAACCTTTCCTACTAGCATGCAAATATGTAAACTAAGCTCTAAGGACCAGGAAAATAAACAACTATAAGCAATCTGTTCTGTACAATAGAAAACTAGGATCATATAGAACCTATGTTTTTGTTGTAATTAATCAGCCCTGAAAAAATAAAAGAATGTGATAACATAGAACCTATTGTTTTATGCTCAGAAATGACAGTGGAATTCAACTTGCAATACCGTTATTTCCAGAGTTTACAAAAATTCTTCCCGACTTGTTTAGATTCTGATGTTCATGAAATATGTAGGGTTGGGTGTTATTAACAGTACAAGCACATTTTCCTTCACTAAATCCTTCCAGCATGTGACATGGGAAGTGCATACAAAGCTAGGATTTGCAAGCAGGTGGAAGGTGGACAAATTATAATACTCTACATTGGTCTGTATGTCATGGCTCTTGGTGTTGGAGGCATTAAGGGCTCTTTGCCTGTTCATGGGGTAGAACAATTCGATGAGAATGATGGAAAAGAGAGAAAGCTAATATCAAATTTCTTCAACTAGTTTTTGTATGGCATAAGCATTGCACTTGTATTAGCTTTCTTTCTATAATATACACTATATGCAAAATTAACTCGTTGTCTCAAATCAAATAACAGTTTGTTTGCATGATGACATTTCATAATGTACAATAATGGATTTATGCTTTCATCTGGCTTTAATTATTAGCCACTTTTCTACAAAACCTTATTTCTGCAATCATTGACATATTTTTAATGTTTATTGTAAAATTTACATAGTGTGGCAAAGTTTTATTTACAGTTGTTATACTTATTCTATACACATCCTTTTATAATTAATTTTTTAAGTTGTATATATATTTGCATCCCACCCCACCCCCTTCGTCATCCCCCTGTCATCCCCAAACTTAAGCCCTTGGTATGTTAAGATATGAAAGCTCACAATAGTTTCATTTGATATGTTAATCGAGGAAAAACCTACAATATATAGCTTCCAAGATTCAAAATCCATGAGGATCATGAAGAGGTAGAAAACCAAAAAAAGAAATTGCTTATCCAAGTTTCCAAATTTGTAACAAGGAAAAAGTAGAATCTCAATCAAAGAAGGAGAATGTGCAACTCATTATCTTATTCTACCTAAGTAAAAATATTCTGGGCACTCTTGATAGCTTCTCGGAGAGATTGTGATTTGAAGGCTTTAACCAAACCTTTCAATGGTTTCTGTTGATGTGTTTTTTATGCACTATGCAACACAAAATAAAATACTAAGTATTCTATCCTCTCTTGAACAAAATCCTCCCAAGTGCTAAACTACATGATCAAATGGGATGACTCCAAGATTCCAATAGTCAGGTCTTGACTTTATATTGTAGATAGACTCAATGATTGTGATGTGATATCTATTGGAATCACAAGGGGGACTTATGTTTCTTGGGTCAAGACCTATCCATTCTGATGTTTCATGATTGATTTACACTCCATGATTTAGGTCATCCTTGAGCAACATCTCAACTTAGCCAAATTTTAGTTTTTGTACCCTAATTCTTTAATTTTGACCCCTTACTAGCATTACCTTAGGTTTTATTGGAATTCTTGCTTCTCTAGCATGGGCACATTTCTAGGGTTCATTCGCACAAATTGCTCTTGATGAGCAAGCTAGTATCATGACCATGACTTAAACAAAATTTTAACTTAGTCAAATTATCTCCTCCAAACTTCTATGAGTTCATCACCTTCATTCTTCATCATTTGGATGTCTTTTGTCATTGGAAGGTAATTCTTGACCACCATACCTCATTCTTGACCTATGCTATAGACTAAAACCCTAAAACCTAGTCATGTTTACAATTGAGATCTTGGTGACTTGATCACTTAATACAACTTAATCATATAGGTCTCATCTAACTCTGACTCCAACACTTAAGCAAATCAACCCTAGCAACCAAGTACTTTGGGAAATATCTTGCAACTTGACAACATGGGTAATGATGGAGGAATGGAAGGTGAGACCTATAGAGGTGAGAGAGAGAGAGGGTGGGAGGAAGAGATAATGACCTGGAGAGGGTAGAGAAAGAGAAGTAGAGAGGGAGAGAAGAAGAGAGGGATGGAGAAAGAGACCTGGAGAGGGGAGAGAGAAGAGAGATAATAGAGAGCGATAGAGAAGAGAGATAGAAGAGAGATACCAATGTCAATCTTTTTCTATAATTTTTTTTTTTCTGAAAAATCAGTCTATCGTCGGAATTCCGACTCCAAAGGATAAAATTTCGATAGAGGAGTGTCGTTGGATGCATAGCATCCTCGTCGGAACTCTCTTGGAGGCTGTCGTTATGACGGCCTCCAGGAGAGTTCCAACGAGGATGCTATGCATTCGACGTCACTCCTCTGTCGGAATTTTATCCTTTGGAGTTGGAATTCCGATGATAGGCTGAGATCACGACAGTATTCTTTCAGGGTATGAGCATCCATGGTGGCCATCGGAAAGGTTGGAGGTGATGTCGGAATTGCGATGACCACAAGGATAGTCAGAACTTCTGACACAAAATTTTCGATGGCTTTTTTTGTCGGTAGTGCGATGAAATTGTGTCGGAATTACGACGATTTGCCATCGAAATTTTGACCCGAATGTACTAGTGTGTAGTGACTTTCAGTGTCGGTAGGTGAAGTCTATTGCCAATAGAACCTTTGAACCATGTTACTAGTTGGTTGCCATCAATGACAACATCAACCATTCTCATCTGAGTGTATAATGCCAATTGATCGTTGTAAATTGATACTCTTTTGGTTGGTTTCAATATGTTGTCATTGATGGCAACATGATTTTGGGTTCCGACTTCATATGGTGTATCGACAAGCACTTCACAGATTCTACACCAGCACTAGCACCGGCAGGACAAGAAGATTTCTTTGGTCATCGACAATGTAGGCCGACATGGTATAGTAAAGGTTATCGGTATTGAAGGCTGACTTATCTTGGATCTGGCATCGACAACTTGTTTTAATGTTTATTCATTTTTGTTATATGGCCGACATGTAATCTAATATTGTGTATATCTTTGTAAGCTAACATATGTCATAAATTTGTATAGGGTATATAGGGAAGATTGTTTAGATCATTTTGTAAAAAAAAAATAGGAATATGGTGATGGATATGCAAATGTAATTATTCACAAAGATTATGTATGTGAGGAATTTATTGTAAGGGTTATTCCGGTAAAAGGGTTTAGGGTTTCAACTAGAACAGACAGAGCTTAAATCGGAACTGTATTCTGGCCTAGAAGATGCTATCTTAGCAATTCACACTTCTCTGGATTGTTGTCTAGAATTTTATGTAGTCAGTGAGGCTCCTATTGTGATTGAGCAGTGTGCTCTAGGTTGTAAGCCTTCCTGCAAGTGCACGCCCATCATATATTGTAATATCTCTTTATATGATCACTGGATTGATATTGTGGGTCACAAATCCCACCATGGTTTTTCCTCATTGATGTTTTCAACGTATAAATCTATGTGTTATGGTTCTCATTTATGTTTTTGTCTTATTGGTTGCTTTACTTCTTTCAATTCTGTTTATATCGGTATACCAGTTGGTGCATGAATGTTTTGTTAAGGATAAAATCTACAATTTCGCTATAACACTGATTTGCCCCCCCTCTTAGTCTTATTGGTTTCCAACAACCATATGACCCCATACAACACCATATAACCCCTAACAACACCATATGGTGTCCTAAGGGGTCATATGGTGTTCTATGACCCCTTAGGACACCATATGACCCCTAATGACAACATATGGTGTCCTAAGGGGTCATATGGTGTTATATGACCCCTTGGGACACCATATGAGCCCTTAGGACAACATATGACCCCTAAAAACACCATATGGTGTCCTAAGGGGTCATATGGTGTTCTATGTCCCATTAGGACACCATATGACCCCATATGACACCATATGACCCCGCATGACATCATATGGTGTCCTAAGGGGTCATATGGTGTCCTAAGAGGTCATAGAATACCATATGACTCCTTAGGACACCATATGACCCCTAACAACATTAGATGAACCCTTAGGACACCATATGGTTTCTTTAGGGGTCATATGGTGTCCTAAGGGGTCATAGAACACCATATGACCCCTTAGCACACTAAATGGCCCCTAACAACACCATATGACCCCTTAGGACACCATATAGTGTCCTTAGGGGTCATATGGTGCCCTAAGGAGTCATAGAACACCCTATAACCCCTTAGGACATTGTATGATCCCTTAGAACACCATATGACCACTAATGACATCATATGGTGTCATTAGGGGTCATATGGTGTCCTAATAGGTCATAGGATACCATATGACCCCTTAAGACACAATATGACCCCTAACGACACCATATGACCCCTAATGACACCACACGGTGTCCTAAGGGGTCATATGGTGTCCTTAGGGGTCATACGGTGTCCTAAGGGGTCTTAGAACACCATATGACTCCTTAGGACACCATATGATCCCTAATGACATTAGAGGACCCCTTAGGACACCATATGGTGTTGTTAGGGGTCATATGGTGTCCTAAGGGGTCATAGAACACCATATGACCCCTTAGGACACCATATAGTGTCCTTAGGGATCATATGGTGTCCTAAGAGGTCAATTGGTGTTCTAAGGGGTCATAGAACACCATATAGCTCTTTAGGACACCGTATGATCCCTTAGGATGCCATATGACCCCTAACGACACCATATGACATGTCCTAAGGGGTCATATGGTGTCTTAAGGTGCATAGAACACCATATGACCCCTAAGGACACCACATGACCCCTAAGGACACCATATGACCCCTTAGGACACCATATAGTGTCATTAGGGGTCATATGGTGTTCTAAGGGGTCATAGAACACCATATCACCCCTTATAACACAATATGACCCCTAACTACACCATATGACCCCTAACGACATCATATGACCCCTCAGAACACCATATGATGGTCTTAGGGGTCATATGGTGTCCTAAGGGGTCACAAAACACCATATGACCCTTTAGGACACCATATGACCCCTAATGACACCATATGGTGTCATTAGGGGTCATATGGTGTCCTAAGGGGTCATATGACATCCTAATGGGTCATAGAATACCATATGACCCCTTAGGACACCATATGACCCCTAACAACACCATATGACCCCTAACGACACCATATGGTGTCCTGAGGGGTCATATGGTGTTCTATGACCCCTTTTAACATCCTACTACATTACATGACCACTTGTAATACCATATGACCCCTCAAGACACAATATGGTGTCATTAGGGGTCATATGGTGTCCTAAGGGGTCATATGGTGTTGTTAGGGATCATATGGTGTCCTAAGGGGTCATATGGTATTCTATGACCCCTTAGGACACCATATGACCCCTAATGACACTATATGATGTCGTTAGGGGTCATATGGTGTCATAAGGGGTCAAAGAAAACCATATGACCCCTTAGGACACTATATGGTGTCGTTAGGGGTCATATGGTGTCATTAGGGGTCATGGTGCCCTAAGGGGTCATATGATTATTGGCATTATGGATGAATTGATTATGTGTTGCATTGATGTTTTATCATTGATGTCAACACTAGCTGTTATGGTTGGTTACCGATAGACAAGTTTTGGTTACTGGTTGAAGATATAGTGTTACTGGGAGAAGAGACTATCTATTGGACACTTCCACCATGTTTGATTTCATGTGTTATATGCTCCATGAGCATTTTTTGGTCAGTTGGTATTGGCTTGCTAATCAGATGCTATCATACACACTGGTAAACCCTTACCAGCACTGGTTTAAGGCTTTACCGACAAAGCTTTCATTAAGGAATCGTGACAGGATGCATAGTTGGTGTTGGTGCATCTTCTTCATGGATTTCAGGATGCTGAAGATGTTCTTTGATCGTGCTTCAACTATTTGAAGACATTTCTTCGGTGCGGTGGACCCAGAATAGGTCCGGTACCTATCTAGGTTATGGACCGGTATCATGCTAACATGTACTCTACACATTAAAGGGATGTTTCGAGAGGATTTACAGATATGTTGTTGTTGTTTTGGTCTCAAGCCAACATGGAATATCATTGTAATATGGAATTATATAATGATCTTATTGTAATATCTTTTAGGTGTCCAACCTGATTGGTTTAGGCCTTAGGGTTTGTATAAATAGAGGTAGAAAATCTTTTTAAAGTATCATGGTTATTGGAAAAGTCATGGTCAAGGAATGTGTTGGGATTGATTAAAATTGAGTCAATTTTAGAGGCCCAATCCAAAAAATTTCTCTGCATACCTAAACGAGTCAGTTTGAAGGGCCTAGTTTGCGAAGGGGTAAAATGGAGCCAGTTGATTTTCAGAGGGTAAGGCTCGGGATTCATGTTCCACACCTTTCATTTGGCCTATTCAGTGATGTGCAACTTTCAGAATTCATTTTGGATAAATTTATGAGGTACCCATTTTGAGGGGTGAGCTGGAAGTGCATTTTAGGCACAAAATGCAGATTTTATGGAGTAGCCTTCTTTGAGCGATTACATCTTTTGCTCTATTGATCATCATGAAAAAATTCAAAATGGATTCAATTGTATGCATTAATGTGAGTCAACATGCAAAATTTCAAGTCCTTATGAATTCGTTTGCTCAGTTTTCAAAGCTCAATCCGTTTGTAGTTTGTGATGTTTGCACAAGTGTAAAAATGTCCCGGTGAGCGTCATGTCAGAATGTTTGTTCTGGGCTAATGTTGGTATAAATGGTGAGCTACATTTAAAATTTCAAGCTTTTATCAATCCGTTTGATCGGTTTTCAAAAGAACTCATTTTGCCATCAAATTCAGTTATCCGCACTTCCAGTGTTAGATCAGTTAATGTAGCCGTTTTGGTGAGTGTGCCGTTTGCATCCTGTCAGTCGGGTGATCGAACTGAGAATTCAAAGATTTAATATGTACTTAAAGGTACCTATTTTCCGAATTTGAGAGCCTACGGAGGTCGTTTGATATTTTTGAGAAAGGCATCATGTGTTGCCAGAACATTGACTTCATCAAGTCCACAGTGTCGACAAAGCCAGTTGGCCGTTTTCGGAAATTAATATCTCTTCGCTTGGGACTCATCTTGAGAAACCGTTTGGTAGAAGTCATCCTTGTATATCAGAGTACACGCTTGTCAGATGGCGAGCTCCAGAAAGGTGTTTTGACGGGTTTGAAAATTACGTCTTCGCGATTAAATGCGAAAATTGTGGCGTAATCGCCTGGAGGTTGTAAAATTCAGTCGGATGATCCGAAAATGATGTCGATCGTTCCCAGAGAGTGATGATGATAAAATCCATCTCCTGTGCAGTCGGAATACAAAGACACATTTATTAAACCAAATTGCAAATTGGAAGTTAACAAATGAGGCATTATAAGTTTTCAATGCAAATGCTGGTAGGTGTAATTCCAAAATTTACAAGGCAGGCAATAATCCTTTCTCTGTGTGGCAAGTGAAAGAGTACAACTTCCAATCCAATGCAAATTAGTAAATATATCAATGTCCTCCTGTGTGTGGTGTTGAAAGGAGGTTTTAAGCAAATCTCAAAGAAAATGAGGTAGCAAGTTCAATTGCCAGCCAATCCTTCCATGTATGAGCAGCCAATTAAAATGTAAGCAAATGCCAATGGTGCTCAACCAAAGTCCAATGTGGCATATTCACAAAACTCTCTTCTTGCAGTATGTGGTAGCAGATAGAATTTTAAACCAAATGAAAACTCCAGCATATTCCCTCTTTGCTGTAGCTCACGTGGGTGTATGGAAATCAAAGAAATTGTCAAACAAATGCAATGGTGGGTGTGTTGCTATGATCCACAGCCAATGCAACAATAGTTTAAAATCTCCAACAAACTTTGTTAACATCCCCAGCGCTTTGGTGAAGAAGGAGTTAGATTTTTAAAGCAAATTGAAACTCCCCAAGCTATGGCAAATACTAATTTCTTTGCAAGAGTGGAGAAAGTGTTTTAAAACATTATACAAAATCTGAATATCACTTTCCCCCCTTTGTTGTATGTGGTGTTTGAAAGAGGAATGCAGAAAATTCAAAGAAAATATACACAAATTGCAGTAGCCTCCTCCCTTACGTGCCCCCCCCATCTCCTCCAAGCTTCACATGGTGTTGGAAAAGACTACAGGAGACTTCAGCAGTTCTCACATGGAAGGCATTAAGTTTTGGATGGGGTCTTTTGAAGCAGCAAATTAAAATCATTAAGCAAAGAAACATAGCAATTTCTCTCCCCAGCATGGAAACCAACATTGCAATTTGTGAGGTATTAAATGTTGAAACCTGTGCGTGGAAAATGGGAGGGTGCTGTAATGTTAGCATCCAAGCTTCATGTGGTTGGAGGAGACAACGCAGAATGCAGTGTGCTTGGAGTTTGGGAGTGCAAACAGCAAATAGCACAATCAAATTCAATGGCAAATGTAAACAATAGTGTTTGGAATTGAAGAAGCCACATCAAACTTGAACTCCAGAAATTGCATTGGCATTTTCCCCTTTCTGCGTGGAGTTTGAAGTCCATAAGAGCTTCTAAACAAATTGAAGTTAATGCAGCAGGCAACAAGGTGTTGTTGGAGGCATTTTAAACATCTTACCAAATCCAATTAGCAGTAATTCCTCCTGCGTGGCATGTGAAATGCAGCAAAGAAAAACTTCCACAACAAATGCTAATGGCAGCCCCTGCGTGGTGGTTGGAAGAGTTTTCTTTAATTAAAAAAAAATAGAGAATAGCATTTTCCCTCCCCTCCCACGTGGTTGATTCAGGCATTGAAACTCCATCAAATGAATTTAGTAGGCGAAATGAGGTAAAAGACTGATAAAACTCCAAGCAAAATGTAGTCCCAGGCAAAGGGCATTTATCCCACATTTGCTGGGAAAGAGAAATATGTAATGTTTATATGCAAATCCACACAATATTATAATGTCTAAGCCATAAAGGTTTTTGACACAAGGTGCCCATGGGTGCCCAAGGTGGGCCCACGTGTGAGCATGCTTCCCGAGGTGATGGAGGACTTGACTGGATGAAGACCAAGTGGACCCCACATAGGCACGCTTCCCGAGGCAAATGGACAAAATTTTGCAAACGAAGGCCGAGTTAACGAGCGAGCAAGTTCGAGAGAGATCAACGGCTCGTGCTAGTTCGCGAAGGAAGATGCACAAAGTTTAAACCCCGCGAAATAGCGAGAGTGAACGACAGCCGTCCATGTGGCACACAGGTGGCAGGTACAGTCAGCGGTCCAACAGGCGGGTCCCAGTGAGGTGGCACCCAGTGGCAATGACGTGGCATACAAGCAAGCACCCAGTGGCGATGACGTGGCCGACAAGTGGCAAAAGATGAGGTGTCATCCCAGGTGGCATCCGCTCAACTCCATCGACCAATCAGAGGCCGCCACGTGGCAACGCGTCAGAGCACAAATGGAGGCAAAAATCAAATTTAAAATGATTAAATGATATAGTTTAAACTATAGAGAAATTAGAAAAATTTAAATGATGGGTCCATGTTGAGGATTAATTCGCCCAGGGCTCAATTTTTTGCCAAAGTATAAAGTGTTATATGTTTTCGGAAAGCTCTCGGAGTGAGGAATCTGATTATGAAGTTAATTTTGACAAATGTGGGATATTTTAGAAGAATTTTCCATGGGAACAAAATTCAGTTAGAGAGGAGACACTTGGCAATTCAGTTGCAGATTTGATTTTCTTCTCTCCTCTTTTTATTCCGAATTCTTCTCAGTTGTAAGGGTTCCAGAAATTTGGAGAAATGCTCCAGATTTGATGGCTTCCACTTTCTGAATGTCAGGACCCAAATTTGTAAATGCTTTTGGTTTGTTTCAGGGTACAGAGGATTGCAATGCATTGTTGTAAATGTGATCTTAGTTGCAGGTCTTGCTTGTGTCAGGCACGAGTAACTTCCCATGATATTGTCTCTGTGTATGCATTTAATTGTTATGAATTGAATCCTCAAGGAGGCTTATAATTTGTCATCTCAAGGAGATTGTATGATCGTTTGTAGGCATTCTTCAATGAAGAGTTTAAATTCTATAATCAGTCATAAACAATGGAATGTGTCCCAGATCTGATAATTTTATGAATGGATTGAGTAATGCATTAGTACAAGGTATTAGTGCAGGGATATGTTGTAAGGAAAAACAACTTGCATCTATGATTTATATTTGTAGTTCTGTGTGTGACTCTGCTGCCCAATGAACAAGGCACTGGTCTTTGACAGATTTGGGAATGGTCTCAGAACAACAATTTAAAAGATAAATCTATTTCCCTTTATGTGTAGGGGTGTGTTCTTTTCATTCCAAGCTCTGTTTTCATTTATGATTTATACAGATCTAGCCAATCTGCAATGTGTTTCTAGATGTGGTGAGCTTGTGAAATGATCTATCTGCTTAGTGTTGATGCAGTTATGTGTCTTTAATTGTTGTATTTAGTGCATCAAAAGGGTGTCCCACCCTAGGTATAGCAGAACCTGAAGTGCAAGAGGATCAATTAGGGTCCTATGTTATGTTGTCCAAGCCCTAATGTGTTTTGTAGACTGAAATTGGCCATTTCATAGAAAGATTTGCAGGTGTTCTTGGGTTATCACTTTTAGTGAACAACAGAATGTAATGTGTGAATATTGTAATATCCTTCAGGCAGAGGAGTTGGTCAATCATTGGTGATCAAATTGGATTCAAAAGAGGATTTAGTCCTCCGACACCAAGTTTAACCAAGATTGTAATCAGGCATGGTAGATGTTATTTCTAGCAGTTCACTCTATTGGATTGTTGTCCATTTATCTTGAGATGGTTGTAGCCTCTCTGTAGTCAGTGAGTTTCTTTTGTAATGAGCAGTATGCTCTAAATAGTGTGCCTTCTTACAAGTGCAGGCCCCTCATTGTAACACATACTTTCTACAAAAGTATCATCTGACTTTGGGTAGGCTTCCCACCATGGTTTTTCCCTTTCTGAGTTTTCCACATACAAATCATGGTGTTATGTGGTATGGTTCCTTTGCATTGATTATCTGGTTAATTGTTAAGTTGTATTGTTTACTGGTATTTGTTCCTACCAGCATCTATATGTGCTTTATCAGTACTTGATTTGTTTAAGGTTGTATTGTGGATTAAAAGTTATAATCTGTTAACAACTGATTCAACCCCCCCTCTCAGTTGTTCACCGATTATCCTAACAATGATGTCCTTAGGGGTCATAAAACACTAAATGACCCCTTAGGACACCATATGGTGTCGTTAGGGCTCATATGCTGTCCTAAGAGATCATATGGTATCCTAAGTGGTCATAGAACACCATATGACCCCTTAGGACACCATATGAACCCTTAGGACACCATATGACTTGTAACGACACCATATGTTGTCCTAAGAGGTCATATGGTGTCCTAAGATAGATAGTAATGGTTTCCTAAGGGTTCATATGGCCCACCATGCTCTTGCACATACCCAGATGGGTTATATAGAGATATAAGATACCTAGAGGGGGAGAGAGGCATGAGAGACCCAGATAGGGTGAGAGAGAGAGGTTGGTAATGAGATATGGATGGAGAGGGAATGAGGGAGAAACCTAGAGAGGGGTAAATAGGGTGTGATGGAAAGCTGATGATGTAGATGGTAAAGAGAGAATAAGAATTAGTAGGGAAGGGAGAGAGAGATGGGGATAAGGAGGGAGAGGGAGATAGAGAGGGAGAGGGGAAGAAAAGAATGGAGATGCCTATAAATGGGAGGGAGGGATAAGAGGACAGATGAAAGAATAAAGAGAGAGAAGAGTATGAGAGGATTGAGGGAGATGTAGAAATGGAGGGACTATAATACCTAGGTAAGGAGAAGATAGAGAGGTGGGGGGAAAGGGAGAAGAGGAGGAGAGAGTTCAAAAATAAATAGGGGTAAAGACGAAGGGAGATAGAGGGGAAGAGAGAGGGAGAGAAATAGAGAGGGGACAAATAGATAGGTGAGAGAACTATATTGAGAAAGAGAGATGAGAGACCTAGATGACAAGAGAGAGCAATGAGATAGATAGAAGGGAGGAGAGAGAGGTGAGTAATGAGACGTGATGCAGAGGTAGATAGGTGGAGAAGAAGGAAGTGATATACCTAGAGAGGTGATAGAGAGTTGATGACCTGGAATGTAGAGAGAGATAATAAAAGAGGAAGAGAGAATAAAAAAATGGGGGAGTGAGATATATATGGGGGTATGTATGGATAGGGAGGTAGAGAGGGAGAGGGGAAGAAAGGAAGGGGGAAGACATAGAGAGGGGAGGGAGGGAGAAAAGAAGAGATAGAAGAAAAAAGAGAGGAGTAAGAGGGGATGGATGGAGAGGTAGACATGGAGGAAGTGAGAGACCTATGGAAGGAGGAGATAAAGAGGTTTGGGGAGGAAGAGAAAAGGAGGAGGGAGAGAGAGGTATAGAGGGATAGAGAGAACTATAGAGGGGGCATATAGATAGGTGAGAGACCCAGATGGCCAAAGAGGAGTGAGATAGATAGAGGGGGATAAAGAGAGGTGGGTAATGAGACCTTTATGTAGAGGTAGATAGGTGGAGAGGAAGGGAGGGAGAAACATAGAGAAGGGAGAGAGGGTGGGATGGAGAGGTAATGACCTAGACAATGAAGATAGAGAATAAGAGAGGAAGAGAAAAGATGAGAGAGTGAGAGAGGGAGATAGAGAGGGAGAGAGGAAGAAAGGAAGGTAGAGACCTTGAGAGGGGAGGGAGGGAGAATAGAAGAGATAGAATAACAAAGAGATGAGTAAGAGGAGATGGATAGAGAGGTATACATGGAGGGAGTGAGAGACCTGGAGAATGAGGAGATAGATAGGTTTGGAGAGAGAGAGAGAGAGAGAGAAGAGAGGGAGAGAATTCATAAATAGATAGAGGTAAGGAGAAGGGAGAGAAAGGTGGAGAGAGAGCGAGAGAAATAGAGGGTGGACAATTAGATAAGTGAGAAACCTAGAGGGGGAGAGAAAGGTGGCTAATAATATAGGGAGGGAGAGGTAGTGAGGTTAATAGGGAGGGAGGGACAACCTTAGATATGGGGAGAGAGAGGATAAAAGGGATAGGTAGTGACCAAGAGAAAGGAGTGGGATCAGAGAGAAACAATAAGAGAGTTAGAGAGAAGAGAGAGGAAGAGAGAGAGAGAGAGAGAGAGAGAGAGAGAGAGAGAGAGAGAGTCAAGGATAGAGAAGTGAGAGAGACAAGAGAGGGAGAGAGATAGGTCTAGAGTTTGGGGAAGATAAAGAGAGTGAGATACATAGCTAAAGAATACTCATAGGAGCATGCTAATTATTGAAATTTGACTGTCTGAAATTTTATATGATCCTCTAAAAACTAGAATCTACATTATAAGTACTATAGAGATATAATTAAATGTTATATTTCATGTATATATTCTCCTTCGGGGGTGGATATAACTTGTGCCCAGATTGGAAAATCTACACACTCACAAAACCTTCACATTGGACAATGTAGAACATTTGGCACTCGCTAAATGCAAAAAATTGACTTTTCACACTTGGTGAGCACCAAAATTTGGCATGCGCCAAATGTGAAAATTCAAAATTTTGCATTTGGCGAGTGCCAAATGGTTTGCTTGGGAGAATACCAACCCTTTTGGTTGGATTTGCCTTGGGAATCTAGCCCGTAGGTTTGGATGACCTTTTCATGCCAATGAAGCATTTTTATGAAAAGATAAAAAGTGGCACCTTTTTGGTACCACAACTTGGTGCACTTACCCCCTTTACAAATGATTCTAATGAACCACACATGCTAACACATCCTCTAAAGTCAGCATCAAATGAAAACATTAAAGCATGTTAACCAGTTGGCCCAAAACTATCCTCCAATGCAAATTTCACAATGTGGATCTCTTGAAACCATGGTAAAACCCAAAACACTAACCAAACTCATTTTCCAAAGAAAAATTGAACCCAAAGAATATGATCCAAGGTGAATACATCACCACAGTCAACCAAAAACCAAACCAGCTAACAAAAATAAACTCAAAACATCATAACTTCACTTGCCAACCAAATCATCACCAAAAAAGTAAACTAGAATACTGCACAAACCAAATAACCATGTCCTCCAAACTATAGCACTTGAATCCAAATATCTAGAAGCCACCAAGAATTATCCAGTCATGTTTTGATATATATCCATTATCATAAATAACAACAAACATCTCTACCATTTGAGCAATAGAGGACCTACAAACTTGATAATCAATATACACATAGCATATACATTATATCCAAATCCACAACACATAATCTTCACATACTGGAGGAATGCAATGCATTCTTCCACTAGGATATTAAAAACTCTTTCCTGCACAAATATTATTTCCTACATGTTGAAACTTCCACTATACCAACCTTCCAAAAATACCCCGACATCTTCACTAGACCATAAAAATAATAACAAAACACTCACTTGCAAACCATCTACAACATAGTGACATCTATGATAACATAAGATAGGTCAACATAAATGACAACACAGTACAACAAATCAAGTTTCTAACATTTTCCCCCTTTGTCATTGATGACAACACCACCAACAACAAAGAGCACATGCAATTGATCTCTTTTACAATCTCTCTCCCTCTGCTCCCTCTGAGAGCAACCACTGCATTAATCTAGGAACAAGGGATTAACTATAGAACTCCCCCTGGATAGATGCACAATCCGAATGCATCTAGTTTTAAAAAGGATAGGTAATGTCCCCCAATTTTTGTTGGAGATACTCAAAGGTATCCTTCACCAACGCCTTAGTAAAGATATATGAAATTTGTTCTTTAGTAGGTGCATACTCTAATCTGACTTCCTTCTCTACAACCATCTCTCTTAAGAAATGATATCGGATTGCAATATGTTTAGTCCTTGAATACATTACCAGATTCTTTGAAATGTTAATAATACTTCTATTAAGGTAAAAGCACAATGCTATGTCACACTTTTATAAAAGAAGTGGCCAACACAACTAAAATTATTTAACTTTGACCGCATAAAAGTGACATTTCTAAATTGAATTTCAAAATGATGTAAACTGATCAAATGTAAAAATATTAATGAAATTTATGTTTGTTATTTTTTAAAATTTAAAAAAAAATGATATTCTTTTTATATATTCAAAGACAGATTTTTTATTGCTGAAAAATGATAAAAATTAAGGGTTTTAGTCGGTGTCACCAAAAAAAATGAAAAGAACTTACTTTTTCTTGATTTTAATTTTCCAAATAGAGGACATATATATGCAATGCTAAAAAAAATTTAAAAAATTTATCTATATTTTTCTCGTAATAATATTTTAAGTCCAACGTAGCTGAATTTGGCAGTTTTAATTCGGCGTTATCTTTTGTCTACTAAATTTAGCATTATCGAAAAAAAAATTATACCCTTTTGGAGAAGATTCTCTCATCTAGTGAAAAGTATTTTTTAATATCATTTAATATTTTTTTTTAAATTTCAAATCAGCCTCTTTTTGAACTTAAAAAACCTACTTCCAATGTTTAAAAAATAAAAAATATTAAAATGAACCAAAATATTAAAGGGTATGTAGGATCATGGTGGGTCAAAACAAGCCCTTAAGTGGCAATGAAATTTCAGAAAAAATGGAGTTAGGCAACTTGACGTAAAAATTTGAATAAGTTATGAACATTATTTTAAAAATATGTAAGAACAAAATCTGTAGCAAATTGAATGTAGTTTTTAAGCTACTAGTTGTTTTCTAAAATAAATAAATAAATAAATAAATCTATTTGACGAAAATTTGAAATTTTAATGTAGTAGTACTTAAATTTTAGGAAAAAGATAAGAAGGGGGTGTATGTCTGACCACCCTAACCATAGTCAAAACATAATATTTTGTTTTATATTTTTAATATAAGTAGTAGACTCATGTCCAAATGTGGCACATATTTTTTTGTAATTTTTTTGAAGTAAATAATTAATTATGAATTTTTTACAACTTTTCAAAAATTGAAAAACTCGTATGTCTGACCACCTTAACTTGGTCAAAACTTTATGAAATTCAATTTTTTTATCCTATGGTAGGCGAAGCATAGAATGTGATGCATGTTTTGTATTCAAAAAATGTGATGTTGTTTGAAAGTTATGGATGTTTCTCAATCAACCTATCAATCAAGACTTTAGTCACAATTCAATTAGAAAATAAATAATAATTATTTATTAAAGTCAAAATAAGGAAAATCTTATATTGTTGGAAAATTGAGAATGTCCTTAAAAATCCCTTTTCGTTTCATCAATTTTGGTTTAAAAAAAAAGCCATCAACCACCAGAGTGAAGTCTGGAAAAGCAAGGAACACTAAAAAACATGTTTTTTTTTTGTTGACTTTCTAGGTTTGGCATTTCCTAGCCAAATCCCAATCAAATCTGGAGCCAAATACCAAGATTTCAATTTTTTGTCAGAGAAATTGGATATCAGATACTAATCCAATATTTGATTTTTATAATTTTTTATTATAAATAAAATTTATGATATTTAGTATATTATTATATATTGTATAGTATTAATATATAATATATTAATAATTAATGTATACTATATATTATATATTAATATTATAATATATAAATATATTTATATTAATATTAATATATTATTCATATTTTTATTAATATATTAATAATAAAAGATATTGGATATCGGATAATATTCGATATCAGATACCTTGTTTAGGATAGGGAGAGAGGGAGAGGGAGAGAAGGGGGAAGGGGAGGAGAGAGAGAGAGAGAGAGAGAGAGAGAGAGAGAGAGAGAGAGAGAGAGAGTCTTGGGGAGAGTGAGATTATAGAGAGAGACAGAGAGAAGGGTAAAGGGAGAGGGGGAGAGAGAGAGACTTGAAGAGAGTGAGATTATAGAGAGACATAGAGGGTTGGTAAGGGATGCTTAGTAATCATAACATGGATACTTAGTGATGACAAATGACAAGTAAAAAAATCAATCTAAAGTGCACATTTTGTTATAAGGGCATCTCTTACTTGAAACAATCTTTTTAAACTCAAAATGACAAGCACAGATGTTTTTCACACACCCAAATCTTCCAAACATATCAACCTCCATGCATGAATTCGCTATGTATTTGAACGTGCAACAAAATCTCCCATTTCAAACTGTGATAATTGGCAGATTATTTCCAACAATGTCCAAATAATTGTTTATGATTTGCATTCTTTAACTCTAACTCACAGTCCTGTCCATTTGGGTTTTGCAACACCATATGCGAAAGCATATGATTGTCTTTCCCATCTATAAACTATGTAATAAATGCAAGTGGATTGCACTACATTAAAGAGAGTTGAGCATTATTCATGACTTGCATATGATTGTCTTTCTCATCTACGAACTGTGAAACAAATGCAAGAGGAATGTGCTACATGAAAGAGAGTTGAGAACTGTTTATGATTTGCATACATGATTATCTTTCTCATCTATGAACTGTGAGACAAATGCAATAGGAATGCACTACAAGAAAGAGAGATGAGCACTATTAGGACCCCATATGACCCCTAATGACACATATGACCCCTAACGATACCATATGACCCCTTAGGACACCATATGACCCCTCAACATACCATATGATCCCTTTTAACATCCTAGTACATGACATGACCCGTTAGGACACAATATGACCCCTTTTAACATCCTAGTACATGACATGACCCCTTATGACACCATATGACCCCTTTTAACATCCTAGTACATGACATGACCCCTTAGGACACCATACGACCCCTTAGGACAATATGATGTCCTAATGGGTCATATGGCATCCTAAGGGGTCATATGATGTTCTAACACATGTGTGTCCCGTTAGCACCCCATATGATCACTAATGACACCATATGACCCCTTAGGACACCATATGACCCCTCAGGACATCATATGACCCCTTAGGGCATCATGATGTCCATATGATCTCCCAAGGGGTCATACATGGTCTTCTAACACGTGTGGCCCCTTAGAACCCCATATGACCCTTAATGACACCATATGACCCCTTAGGACCATATGATGTCCTAAGGGATCATAGAGTGTCCTAAGGGGTCATATAGTGTTGTTAGGGGTCATATGGGGTCCTAAGGGCCTACACGTGTGTTTAAACAACATGCATAACCCCGTAGGACACCATATGACCCATTAGGGCATCATATTATCTTAAGGGGTCATATATTGTCCAAAGGGGTCATATGTTATCCTGAGGGGTCATATGGTGTTGTTAGGTGTCATATGGGGTCCTAAGGGGCCACACATGTGTTAGAACACCATATGACCCCTTAGAACACCATATCAACATCATATGGTTCTAAGGGGTCATATGGTATCCTAAGGGGTCATATATTGTCGTTATGGGTTATATGGGTTCCTAGGGAGTCCACACATGTTTTAGAACACCATATGACCGTTTAGGACACCATATAACCCATGGGGATATCATATTGTCCTAAGGGATCATATGGTATCTGAAGGGGTCATATGGTGTTGTTAGGGGTTGTATAGGGTCCTAAGGGGCCACACATGTGTTAGAACACCATATGACCCATTAGGACATCATATTGTCCTAAGGGGTCATATGGTGTCCTAAGGGGGAATATGGTGTCATTAGGGGTCATATTAGGTCCTAAGGGGCCACATATGTCTTAGAACACCATATGACCCAATAGGACATCATATTGTCCTAAGGGGTCATATGGTGTTGTTAGGGTTCATATGGGGTTCTATGGGGCCACACATGTGTTAGAACACCATATGACCCCTTAGGACACCATATCAACATCATATGGTCCTAAGGGGTCATATGGTGTTGTTACAAGTCATATGGGGTCCTAAGGGGCCATGGATGTGTTAGAACACCATATGACCCGTACACCATATGACCCCTTAGGACACCATATGACCCATTAGGACATCATATTGTCCTAAGGGGTCATATGTTGTCCTAAGGGGTCATAAGGTGTCCTAAGGGGTCATATGGTGTCATTAGGGATCATATGGTGTCATTAGGGATCATATGGGATCCTAAGAGGCCACACGTGTTAGAATACCATATGAACCCTTAGGACACCATATTAACATCATATGGTCCTAAGGGGCCACACATGTGTTAGAACACCATATGACCCCTTAGGACACCATATGACCCATTAGGACATCATATGGTGTCCTAAGGGGTCATATCGTGTCTTTAGGGGTCATACGAGGTCCTAAGGGGCCATGCATGTGTTAGAAAACCATATGACCCCTTAGGACACCATATGATCCATTAGGATATCAGATTGTCTTAAGGGGTCATATGGTGTCCTAAGGGGTCATATGGTGTCCTGAGGGGTCATATGGTGTCATTAGGGTTCACATGGGGTCCTAAGGGGTCATATGGTGTTGTTACGGGTCATATGGGGTCCTAAGGGGCCACACATGTGTTAGAACACCATATGACCCCTTAGGACACCATACGGACATCATATTGTCCTAAGGGGTCATATGGTGTCCTAACGGGTCATATGGTGTCCCGAGGGATCATATGGTGTCGTTAGGGATCATATGGGGCCCTAACGAGCCACACATGTGTTAGAACACCATATGATCCTTTAGGACACCACATCGACATCATATAGTCCTAAGGGGTCATATGGTGTCGTTAGGGGTCATATGGGGTCCTAAGGGGCCACACATGTGTTAGAACACCATATGACCCCTTAGGACACCATATGACCCATTAGCACATCATATTGTTGTAAGGGGTCATACGGTGTCCTAAGGGGTCATATGGTGTCATTAGGAGTCATATGGTGTCCTAAGGGGTCACACATGTGTTAGAACACCATATGAACCCTTAGGAGACCATATGACCCATTAGGACATCATATTGTCCTAAGGGGTCATGTGGTGTCCTAAGGGGTCATATGGTGTCCTAAGGGGTCATATGGTGTAGTTAGGGGTCATATGGGTGTTGGATATTGTGGCTACTAAGATATGTTGTTGTCATTGATGTCAACATATTCCTATGTTTTGGTGTTGCAAAGAGTTGTTTGGTGTTTTGGTGATTGCATCAAGTTGACATGGTTGGTTTATCTATTTGGGATGCTGGAATAATTCATTCCTTATTGGTTTCAGTGATCCAGAAGTTTACTTGATCATATTATTTGATTCGGTTTGAAGTTTAGTCTTTCTGTTAGTGGTTGGCAAAGTTTGGTATTTGATCCATTGTGCTCCGACATGATCATATCTATGGTTGTAGACTTGGGAGAATGTTTTGGATTTTCATGTGTTTATTTATTTCAGATGGTTCATGATTTGGTGCTCCACAAGTCATCTTTCTAGTCCGAATTGTTGTTGTTTAGTGTTCTTATGAGTTAGCATGTTGATCGGTGAAGATTTGATTAAGTGGTATTGATGCAACTATTGTGGATGGTTCTAATGTGATTTTTGGTGTTTCCTGATCATGTCCTATTTGTTTTTTTGGTCTACATTGATCCTTGTGCACGGTATTGGTGATTTTGTTGATCTAGTGATATTCTTTGTGTTATGCAATATATCTAGTGGTGTAGCGTGTTGTGTTTAATCTTGGTGAGATTTTCAGTGATGATGAGTGTTTGGAGATTTAGTTTATGTCCATGCTATGTCATCTATGACCTTATATTGGTCTGGTGGTTTATTTATGTATCATGTGATGTAATTTTGTAATTGAGGGTTGAGGGTTTGGCCGACCTTGTAGTCAAGGTTGATGAATTGTATAAATAGGTGTTAGATTTATGTAATTTGGATATGGTTGTTGTGTTTGCATTGTCAGAGAGTGGTGTATGTGCACATAAGAGAGTTTATCTTTCAGTATGGTGTATTGAGCATAGATTGTTGTAGGGCGGACAAATAAGATTAATCAAAACTGTCATCAAGCATTAGTAGATGCTATTTTTGCAGTTCATGTAATCCGGATTGTAGTCTAATCATTATAGTAAGGTAGTGAACCTTCCCTGAGGGTTGGAGCCTTCTGGTCATTATATATTGAGCAGTGAGCTCTAGGCAGTGTGCCTAAATGCATGTGCATTCCCCATTGTAATATTTACATAGACTACTACAGAGTATCATCTTATTGTTGGTAGGTTCGCACCGTGGTTTTTCCCTTAATTGGGTTTTCCATGTCAAAATCTTGGTGTTATGTGTGTTGTTGTTATTTTTTTTATCTTTATTCTTTCTTTAGTTGGTTGAAATCAGAGCTTGTGCTTAATTTGTATAATCTGGTAAAAACTAATTCACCCCCCCCTCTCAGTTTTCCTTCATTGTTGCTGCCAACAATTGGTATCAAAGCTAGATCCTTCAAAAGAATATTGAGCGCTTGAGGAGATCCAGGATGGTAACCTATGTGTTTAAGAAGGAGATTTCTAGATTTGATGGAAATAATTATCCTGTTTGGAAGGGCTGGATGGAAGTTCATTTGAAGTGTCTTGGACATAAGTATTGGAAGAATACAAAGAATGTCAATAATGTTCCTTTGAATGGACCGGTTAGTGCTGCTGAGATTAAGGATGTTGAACATAACATAAGAGCTAATGAAGCTTTTCTAAGTGCCTTGACCGATTAAAAAATGACTAATGTGATGGGTTTGAAGACTACACATGAGATCTGGAAGAAGCTAGAGACCTTGTATGAAGGAGATGTGCAAGTTAAAGTTGCTAAGTTGTAGAGTTTGAAAGGGAAATATGAAGCATTGAAGATGGGAGAAGATGAAAACATAACATCCTTTATGGCTTAGGTGAATGAGCTTGTCATGAACATCAGATGTGCCAGTGGAACCCTTGAAGAAGATGAGATTGTTACTAAGGTGTTGAGATCATTACCTCCTGCTTACAAGCATAAAGTAGCTTCTATTGCTGAAATTCGGAGTGTGACTACAGTGACTAGAGACGTATTGGTTGGAAAGATTGTTGCATTTGAGTTGAGCGAATTTGGAGAATCACATGGTAAATCTAAGACTACATTTAGAGCCTCTGTATCCGGGAAGCAGAAGTATGATCTAGGAGAAAGTTTATGCTGGGCATCCAGATTTGAAAGAGATAAGAGAGAGATGGAAGAGAAAGAAAGAGAATTGGGTGAGCTTGAATCCCTTATTGCTCAGAGATTGCCTAAGGGAGCTGATAAGTATGATGTAAAGTTTACCTTTGAAATGTTTCTCTTGTAATAAGATAGGACATTTTGCTTCTAGGTTCCCTAAGAGAATGTCTAGATATGATAAGCATGATAAGTTTGAAAGGCATGATATATCTGATAAGTATGATAGATATGACAAGCATAATAAGCATGATAAGCCCTATAAGCCCTACCAGAAGTTCAAAAATAAGAAGAGATGTTATTATGTTGTTGATGATGGTGTAATAGATGAAGAATTAGAGAATGGGAATTCAAAAGATGAGTTTGTGTTTACTGCTATCAAGGAAGATGATTCGGTACCAGTGAATCCTACAAGTTGCATTATTGAGGAGAAAGCTTTAGCTGCTAATATTGAAGAGAAAGATGAATGAGTGATTGACAATGGTTTTTCACATCATATGACAAGTGATAAAAGTAAATTTGTGATTATGGAAAGGTATGATGGTGGCATAGTGAGATTTGGAGATGATAAATCTTGTGTGATTCATGGTAGAGGTTCTATATCTTTTAATGGTAAGCATAATACTGATGATGTATTGTATGTTGAAGGATTGAAGCATAATCATTTGAGTGTTGGGAAGATGGTTGACAAAGGATATGATTTGAAATTCAAGAATGGTAAATGCAAGATCCTAAATGCCTCCGGTATAGAGATTACTTTAGGTACTAAGACTAAAGGCAATATCTTTCACTTGAATGCTGGTGAGAAAAGTTGTTTGATTGCTCAGATTGATGAAAGTTGGTTATGGCATAGGAGAATGTGTCATGTTAATTTTGACTGCATGCTAAGGATAAGTTCTATTCAAGTTGTTAGATATTTTCCTAAGATTGTGAAGCCTGCTAATCTAGTATGTAAGGAATCTCAGATGGGAAAACAAACAAGAACATCATTTAAGAGTAAGTTGTATTCATATAGTGGATTGTTGGATCTAGTGCATATTAACTTATGTGGTCCTACTAGAGTGAGAAGAATGCAAGGTGACAGATATTTCATGTTGTTGATTGATGATTATTCTAGGATGATGTGGGTCACCTTTCTAAGGGAGAAATTAGAATCGTTGGAGAAATTCAAGATGTTCAAAATCAGAGTGGAGATTGAGACAGGGTTGAAGCTAAAGTGCCTAAGATATGACAAAGGAGGAGACTTTACATCAGGAGAGTTTGATACATTCTATGAGAGGAATGGAATTAGAAGATAGTTATCTTCTCCTAGAACCCCTCAACAGAATGGAGTTGTTGAAAGGAAGAACAAAACTATCTTGGATGTTGTCAGGACTATGATGATTGAAGGAAATGTTGCACAGACATTTTGGAGAGAAGTTGTTAGCACTACTATTTACACATTCAACCAGGTGCATATTAAAGGTGGTTCTGATAAGACTCCTTATGAGCTATGGTTTGGTCATGCTCCTATAGCTAGATATTTCAAAGTTTTTGGAGGTAAATGTTATATCAAGATAGATGAGGATATAGGAAAGTTTGATGCAAGATGTGATGAAGGAATCTTCTTGGGATATTCTACTAAGAGAAAGGCCTACTGGTGTTACAACAAGAGACTGAGAAAGATAGTGGTGAGTGCAAATGTGAAGGTGGATGAATGTCTTGGAAAGCAAATCAAAGCATGCGGTTATGATTTTGATGATGAATATGTTGTTCCTTATGCAGATTGAGATATTGAAGTAGAATGATCTGGTAGAGATAGTTAATCCGGATATTGCTGCTATCGATGAAGAAGTGAAAGAGCCTAAGAATAAGAACAATTAGAAGAATCTGAGGTATGTAAGATTGAATCAATCAAAAAATCAGATTATTGGTGATAAGAACAAAGGTGTGATGACTAGGAGAAGGATTGTTGCTAAAGATATATATTTGATTTCAAAGATTGAGCCTAAAGATGTAGCAGAAGCATGTAAGGATGAGAATTGGATAAAAGAAATGGAAGAAGAAATGAATTAGATTGAAAAGAATAACACTTGGGAGCTTGTTCCGAGACCTAAAGGCAAGAATGTAATTGGTACTAAATGGGTGTTATAGAATAAACTAAATGAAGCCAATGAAGCTGTCAGAAACAAAGCAAGATTGGTATGCAATGGATGTTCTTAGATGGAATGTATTAATTAGTGAGGAGAATTTTTCTCCTATGGCTATAATTGAAGCTGTTAGATTGCTGCTTGCATATGCTACTTATAAGAATTTCAAGGTATATCAGACGGATGTCAAGTCAGCCTTTTTAAATGGTAATTTGGAAGAAGTATGCATTGAGCAACTGGAAATCTTTTCTTGCCTCCGACGAGAGATGAAAGTTTCACTGCATATTTCCCTTCGAACACTTTATCCACATTACATTTAAAAGAGGGGGGGATTCACTAGATCCAATCTAGGAGAGAGATTGGATACTAAATGAATTGACAATGGTGTGAAGATGACAAGCTAACCCCTCTTTTAGAATGAGTAATGGTTGAATTATGTGTTGTGAGATTAAGTGTAGAAGTAGCAAAGAATTGTTTATAACTTGAAATAGAAGCATGAGATGAAGTTGTGCACCTGGATCTGGCTATAATATGTCAAGAGGAAGTTGCCCTGTGATATTGAGGAAAAGTTGTCGGGACTGTGGTGAAAGTGCACGCAGTCCTTTGAAAAATCCGCAAAACAAAAATGGTTTTTCTGCCTCTGTAAATGGAGTCCAAATTTGCAAATATAGTTGCACACCTACAACCTACACACATAAAAGAGAGGAAAAGGGGTTGGGATTGGGGGTTTGCCTTCAGGTCAAACCCCAGTTTTGGAATTAACTAAATGATGAAAGAATGTACTTGCAAGTAAATGTAAATCATCTCAAGGGAGGTTTTAATAGGAATGCAGATAGAATTTCTTGTGTGAAATTGAATGTTGAAAGGGATCTCCTCTCCAATGGTTGAATCCTTGACTTGAATGCAACACCTAGCCTTGAAGGGAGACTTGAGAATGTCCAATGCTTGAAAGGAATGCTTGAATACTTGAATTATTGAACTCATGCCCATTTTCACCTTATCCAACTTATTCCAATGGGAAGGAAAATGCAACTTATATATTTGTCAATTAGGGGTAATTAACTAATTTTTCATCATAGGCCGACATAGGGGAACTTTTCTTGCTGAAAATGCAAAGACCAATGCAAAGTAGGATAGAGGGGGCCCCAAAATAGGGAAGGGCTAGGAGGATAGGGGTGTCATGCCCGTGTCCTTCCCTTAACTTAGGACAAGAAGCAGGTTCAAGTAGAGAGGGGGGCAGAAAAAGTGCAGTTTCCAGGGATTGAGCAAGTCTTGGGTCTCCGATCAGGCTTGGGGATTCAATTCGCCAACGTGAAGACCCTAATGTGCATAGAAATTGCAAGGGTCACAATTTTATGACACTAAACTATTGTGAAGAGGATTTTCAGATACTTGAAGGGGACTGTTGACTATGGTTTGTGGTATCCAAAGAATGATGATTTCCTATTATGTGCCTACACTGATGCTAATTGGGCAGGTGATGTTGATGACCAAAAAATAACTATTGATGGAGCATTCTTTTTGGGAAAGAAGTTGATTTCATGTGATAAACTTATAAGGCACTGAGAGGGGGGGGTGAATAAGTGCAAGCAAAAACCTTAAGAATCTAATTACACCTCTTAAAAACTTTAAAATCAATAGGCATGCAAAGAAAATAGTCACATAAGAAAACACTACATAAAACATGCCAACCATAACACAATGATTTATACGTGGAAACCCAAAAGGGAAAAACCATGGTGGGAGTTAGAAACCACAAGATTCACTATCTACAGAATAGAAATATCTAATCGGTTAAGGTCGTACAAATATGCCCTATTAGGAGTCACCCAGTGAAGGGATTGCAATGATGAGATTTTTTAGGAGCTTTGACCTATTAGGAGAAACCTCGCAAGAGGACTTAAACTCATATGTTGAGCTAGCCTGTTAGGGGATTTACAGATTAATGCCTGTCAGGACCTACCTAGTTAAGGGATTTTGTTGTTGTAACTGTTAGGATAACGAACTTTTTAGAACCAATTTAGTCACATCCCTTTAAGAAAAGACAATCACCTTTTAAATTAAAATATATACCAACAAATCTCTTTCAATTATAAACCTTTTAAAACTATAGTCATAAACTTTAATAATTAATATAAAACATTAGAAGTGTTTCCACCTAATATTAAAATAGACTGGAAAGAAGATGTTAGGTTTAAAAGAAAAAGTGATGTGATAGTGGTCATGTGGCCACACATGAATAGATCACAAGTGGGTGATTAGGTAACATGGGTGGGAAGAAAACTGATTTGTTTCAGCCGCATTATTAATGTTCAATGATCTTCATATAACACCTCTGTGTCTGATAAGATCCACTTCAGATCCTCCAAAACTTCAACAACACATCAATATAGATCTTCACTAATCACCACACAATTAAAATCTCAATATTTTCCTTCGATCTCATACATCATCTCATAACTCATCACACTTTTTATAGACATCAACTTAGTTGGCTCATAACCTTGGAATAATTTCCTTGGTTCAATTAATTTAGACAAACTTACATTACTTGTCAAACTTATGTTGGCCACCGACATAACAAACCAAAAATTAAACAAAATTGTACCAGTTTACTGATCTTAGTGACTTTATCATTACCAGTTAGGTGTTCTTCCAGATAGCCTGCTATGTACATCAAATCTCGATCATCTTGTTGAATTTGCTAAAGTGGTAAAGAATATAACACCAAACACTTGTCTCCATCACTCGTGTAAAACTACATCATCCAACTCTTCATCAATCTCCTGTACTGGTTGCTTTAATGCAATGTTTTTCCTATTTATCTATTGAAGACCTATTTGACGGTTCACTATTAAACTGTCTTCTCTACTGGTCATGCTTTACCAGTTGGTTTACAAGACTTATGTGATTATAAAAACATAGTTGTCATCAATGAAAACATAAAACAGGTCACCAATCAACTCTTTACATCAAGACATCATCATCAAGCCAACAATCTCCCCCTTTGGCATCGATGGAAACACTTAAGAAACTTTTTGTCTAAGTGTGCAATACAAAAATTGACTCTATTCATGACATATACTCCCCCTTAGAAATTACATGCTATTACAAAAATTTAAATCATTACAAGACTCATACTGCTACTCCCCATTATGATGACAACAAAATTTTGACTCTTTTCAGCAACTACTCCCCCTTTGACAACAATGACAAAGAAAAGTAAATACATGAAAAGATAAATACATTTACCATAAAAATTGCACCAAAATTGCATAGCATATATAGATATAGGAGTTCAAAATATTTTTACAATACAATTTTAGAAAAAGAATCACTAAAATGATATTTCAACTACTTCAGATCATTATTATCCAGGTCTCCAAAATAGTGTCAGTTATCTCCACACGTGTCCTCATCTACCCGACAAGCTCCTCCATGGAATCTATAGTGCTCATCTCCAGGGTAGAAAGAATAGCTTCTGACTCTTTATACCCTCTCTATAATATTTTAACTTTTGGTATCAACTGTGTTTGTAGTTCCTGTAGGGACGTTGTTCTCTTTACTTGTTCAGTTTCATAAGCTTTCAGCTTATGTTGAAGTTCTACAATGAACCTTCCATAGTATATTGCAGAATCATTCAGGGGCTTAAATGAACCACTTAGAACTCTAAGTTCTTTTTCTGTTCCTGCTTCTTCTTTACCAAATCATCACAAAATGAAGAAAATTTTGCCACAATAGAAAGGATCTTACCCCTATTCTCCAATGCTTCCATCAAGTGGTCCTTATTAACAGTCAAAGCAACTTTAGTTTGATCAATATCTTTCATCAACTACTCTGTCCTTTTCTTCTTATAATCCTTTTGTACATAAATATATGCTGCATCCTCAATTTTTTTAATCTATTCACCAACATCATTAACTAATTGACCTAGATTATCAATCAGTGTAGAAAAATTGTCTATATCAGTCTTCGGTAATAAGCTTGACAAAATTTCAACTGCATGTTTGATTGTCTCAACTTCTTTCTATTGTTCCTTCATTCTCTTCTTCTTTTCTCTAGATTGCATTGCACTGGAAATCTCCATTAATTTTGTAGAACTCAATATATCCATATTAATGGGTCCTTGTAGACTTAATGCATCACCATCCTCATCAACACCAATTTTCCTCTTAGAAGTAAAGGATAGAGGTGTCACTTTAGGTTCAGATTTATCTGTTTCCTTCTCTTCTTCCTCTTTCTTCTCTTTGGGTCTATCCTCTGTCATTTCTTCTATCTTTTCTTCTTCCCTATTCTTTTCACTGTCATTTACCAGTGGCAGAAAAGTCTATGTATGTACCAGTGGCTCTTTAGATCTCTTGTCTTCTCCATCTTTCTTCTCTTCCTATCCCTGTTGTTGTTTAGACATTTGCACATCATCAACCTGCACATTTACACTATCAATTACATCAACATCATTAGTATCGGTGTCATCATCAAGAATGACAACAATCTCTATCTATGGTTGATCATCTACTGGTTGATTTCCCATTACAATCTGATCAGGTGTAAAATCACTGATATCAACATTGTCCAGGATATCTTTGGTCTCAAACTTCTCTGGTTGCTCTTCCTCATCAGGAATCAAACCCAGTAATTTCTTTAAAATTTGTTCAGTTTCTATATGAATTGATTGGGTCTCACCAATTAACATTCTTGGCAACCTTTTCTTAGACCTAAAAGATGATTTTACCTTTGCAATACTTTCATCTATCTCCTCTCTTGTAGCTTCAGGTTGCATATTTTTAAGAAAGAATTCAGTACATTCTCTATCTTATTTCATAGCATCCTGCCATATTGCATCAATACTATTATAGAAAGAATTTGAAATTATCCCTTGCAATTCAATTAGGGCTTTGTTGTATTTATTCATCATGAAAACTACTACATACTCTATCTCTCTTTATCCTCACCAAGACTATCATAAAGTTTCTTCATAGAAGTTAATAAATCATACTCCTTAACATGCATAATTAACTTTTCAAAAGATGTAAGTTTTGTTACCAGTTTCTTTACAGTCTTGACAATGGAAGTTCCAACATCCTTTGATCTCTTACCACTAGCTCTTAAGGCTTTCTTCTCACCTTTTGATTTAGTTTCTTCTTCATCAACAGCTACTGATTTCTTTTCTTGTTCCTTTCTCCTTTTCCCTATAGTTATCGGTGCTTTAGGTGCAAGAGGCTCAATGATTTTTCCTTTTCTCTTGAATTGTATCTTCAAAGGTTTCTCCTTCTTTGCTTCAGTGGGTTTCTCTTTCTTAATCTCTGCATCTTCACTTCTTGTTTTTATACCAATAGAGGTACCAGTTGGGGCACTTGATGCACTTGCCTGTGTTGGTATTATGGATGTGTTGCATTAGTTTTGTCATTTATGTCAACACTTATCCTTCTAGTGATCTACATTGTTGATTTGACACTATGGTTATATTGGTTTATTGTTGAACTGACACATTGTGTTCACCAACAAGTTCAGTGACTTATACACAGTCACCGATATATTGTTCGCCGGCAGGTTATATGGTTTACCAACACTGATGATGACTTGTTATCATCTGGAGATCACTTGATTATGTCGAAGACATGGTTTGGATACTTGGTTTTGGTGTTTTGGTTATTGGTCTAATCGGGTTGACATATTTGTTGTTATCGGCAGATTGGTATAGGTTATGGACTGGTATGCATTATCTATTCCAGATCAGTACGACATGTTATGGAGATGATTTATTGATTGGATATTGTTGTAAATATATTGAGCCGACATGATGTATTGCATCAAGACTTATTTGTAATTTATTTTATTGTAATATTCTTAGTGAGCCGACCTACACAATTGTTCTTAGGTTTTGTATATATGTAAGTTCTCATTTATGAGATGAGACATGGGATATGGTATGTAAGGTTATGGTATGGTATTGTAACATGGAATGTGTGAATATTGAAGATCATATGAGCAGACCATAGAGAAGATTCAAGGAAGGTTTGACGGTGATTATCAGAGCTTAACCAGTACTGAATACAGCATTGGAGATGCTATTTTGAGCAGTATATTATTCTAGGATTTAATCATCCTACTGTAGTCATTGTGACTCCCATTTGAGCAGTGTGCTCTAGGTGGTTGGTCTTTCTGCATGTGCAGACCCCATTTGTATACACATACTATCTATAGTAGTATCATCTGATTGTGGGTAAGGTTTCCCACCGTGGTTTTTCCCCTTTTAGGGTTTCCACGTCAAAATCTCTATGTTATGTGTTGTGGATGTTGTTTCTCTTTCTGTTTCATGCATTAAGTTTCATCGGTATTGATATTAACTATTAATCTATTACCAACATTAATTTTGCTTTACTGGTATTAAGTATCAAGTTTGATTAAGTTATAATGGGGTTGAAATTCATTAACAACTGATTCACCCCCCCTCTTAGTTGCCTTCTGGTTCCTAACAACCTGTTGTGTTGCATGTCTTTCTCTTTCTTCTGCAATGGCTTCCTTTGTAAAACCTCATTGTTTAGCAAATGCCTCCACTTCCTCTCTCACTTTCTTAGCGATTACCAATTTATTTAATTTAGAGTGCACCTATAGAGATTTCTCCTTGTAGGTTCCAAATCTTTCTGCAGTTGTATCTACTAGTTAAGTTAACAAGTGATCTGCATATGCCACCAAAAGATCTACCTCGACTTCATAACCCATAGGCATCACCCAAGTTGTCCTGGGATCAACTACCTCCATCATACATGTATCTGTATCAACCATGAAACAAATTGTATCCGCATATTTCTGGACAATACTCTTCGGTAAACTTTCTCTTGCATGCATCTTCTTTTGAAAATCCTTAAAATATCCCCATGAAATATTATCAAAACCATTACCCAACATTATAATGTTGTTCTTCATCTGTGATAGTGTTGGTGTGTCCTTAGACCACTGAACATATCCGATACTAGGAAAATAGTTCTGAAAGTAGAAAAATAAACCAATGATCAACTATCCAAATTTAAACTTCAATCTCTTATCCTTCTTGATGGACTCAAGATTCAGTATTAGTTGACTTTGCAATGCCTCAGATAAATCATAATCAACATCTTCCTTTATCATCCGATATGCAGTATGAATGGTTGTAGCAGGGATGTTGTTCATCTTTCTAGAATGATATTTCCAGTAACCAATAACTATTGAAGCATATTTAGCTATTAGATTGTTAATATTATTCACTGTCATTGCTCTTCCATCCCATCTTGAATTAGTCAACCTTTCAACATCATTCTTAGGAACGGATCTCAATACAGGAACCTCACCGGTGGCACAAAGTCTAGTGATTACATGAATAGCTTCTTTTGTAATCCTATGTGGTCTATGGAGCCACCTAAATTGGTTGTGAATCATGCTAAGAACATATCTGACATGTTCACCATCAAAATCAACAATGGAATTTAGTGCATGGTGAAACCTTTCTCAATAACCTTCTTAAACTGTTCCTTCACCACTCCATTCTTATCACACAACAATTTATATTGGTCAAAGATCGCAAAAATACAAAGATCCTCCAATTTTCAATGATAAAAAGATCTAACATGTTCTACATGTAACACTACATATGAAACTCTGGATAGGGCTTTGGCAGGATCGGTTTCAACAAACTTAAACAGGTGCCTTTTGAATTCAGGATGAGGTTTGTCTGTAACAACTACTAGATGTGGGGTATCCATTCTCAAAGATTCAGACTTTAGATATAGAAAATAGGATTTGTCAGATAAATACCCTTTACTACTTTCACAACTAGGGTTTCAAAACCGACAATGTTCTCTTGTCGATTGTCGATCATGGATCACTTCAAATATCCTCAAATCTCTATCAATCCAGTTAGATGCTGCAAACACAAAATTTTCTCTACTCTTCTCACTCTCTGAGTGCTCACAAGAATCCAAAGGGAAAAATGACATTCACAAAATTCTTTTTATTTGCCCATTATTTACCACATTAAATGCTATTACTAGTAAAACCCTAAAACATCTTTAAACATACTATCAGTTCTCATAACATATCAAGCCTACCGCTTTGATCATAAAATCACTTCTCAATATCATAATGCATCAAAGTATGCAAATTTAACTTACCTCATGGTCCTTCAGGGGGTTCTGAAACAGATTTAACATTAACTCTCCCTAATCTTTTTAACAGCTTAGTTTGTCGGTGAAGGGTTCTCCACACTAGGTGAAGAATTGGGATCTTCAGATGGTTTCTCATCATCCTTCTTTTTCCATATTTTGTTCATTTTAGCTCTGGTCTACTCCACATCAATTTTCATCTTCCCTTTTTGGTCATGAAATTGATTTATTGGTTGATTCACCTTTGCTTTGCAAAACTTTGCAATATATCCCTGTTTATGACAATGATAACAAGCCATACCAGATGCTCTCCAAGGTCCAGTATTGCCTCTACAAGTCCTTCTTCTATATTTCATAGCTACATGACCATAGTTATGATAGATTGTACAAACCACATTCATCCTCTTTTACATCTCATAGGGGCTAGACCGATTAGCATTGGGTCTCTGCCAATTGGGACTTCTTCGGTCATTAAAGGTTCTTTGCCAACCACCACTAGACCTCTGACTAATGTGAGGTGCCAAAATATTTGCTCCATACCTACACTCAACAACTCTATGCCCATGCATGTTGAAAGTGTAACAATACCCATTAAAAGTTCTAGGCTTATATCCTTGATATGTATTAGGTCTATAACCATTAGTAACATTAGATCTGCTTTTACAAACATTAGCAGTATGTCCTGGCTTATGACAATTGAAACATACAGGTTTATAAGGTTTCTTACCAGTGGATTTTTTAATTTTAGGTGCATATTTACCTTCTTCCATGTTGTCCTTTGTACTACAAGACTCGCCTTTCTCAAATGTAGTATAACCCAATCCATTTGTGTCACCTTTCATCCTTTGTGATTGAATCTATTCATTAAGCATGGTATAACTTTTGTTAAACTTAGCAAACTTTTCAATAGCATCAACAAGTTCCTGTGTAAGGTCTTCATTCCTTTTCATAAGAGTCTCTAAGAGACATTTCCATATCTAGATCTGCCTTTAGTTTTTCTTTTTCTTCTCTTTCCTCATGCCAATTATCATACAAGGTACTGACTTCCTGATTCAACTTAAAGATCTCATGTTCTTTCTCTTTGATCTTGTCTTCTCTTGACCTCCTTGCTTCAAGTTCTTGACTCATTCTAATGGTTAGGGATTCTAGATCTCTCCTCAAGTTAGCCTTCTCATCATTCAATTTCTCCACTTCATCAACCAATGCATCTATGTTTGCTTCATCGGAAGAACTGCTCTCAGAAACCTCCAATAGTTGTTCAATTAGCTCTTTTCTCTTAGCAAGTGAGGCTCTATATTTGCCTTTCAATGTATCTAGGGCTTCCTCAGCTTCTGCAAGCTGATTAGACATCTCTCTATAACTCATATCCCCCATGATAGCCTTAGGGATATTTCCCAAGTGATTAAGCCTTAAGGGAATTAGGCTCTAATACCAATTGATAAACTTATAAGGCACCGAGAGGGAAGGGGTGAATCAGTGCAAGCAAAAAATTTAAGAATCTGATTACACCTCTTAACAACTTTAAAATCAATAGGCATACAAAAAAATAATCACATAAAAAAACACTACATAAAATATGCCAACCATAAAACAATGATTTATACTTGGAAACACAAAAGAGAAAAACCACGGTGGGAGTTAGAACCCACAAGATTCACTATCTACAGAATAGAAATCTCTAGCCAGTTAAGGTCTTACAAATATGCCCTGTTAGGAGTAGACCTTGTTAGGAGTCACCCGGTGAAAGAGTTGTTATGATGAGCCCTATTAGGAGAAACCTTTCAAGAGGATTTAAACTCAGATGTTGAGCTACCCTATTAGGGTATTTATAGATTAAGGTCTGTCAAGACCTATCTGGTTAAGGGATTTTGCTACTATAATTGTTAGGATAACAATAGTTCAATGATCTTCATATAAAACCTCTGTGCCTGATAAGATTTGCTTCAATTCCTCCAAAAATTCAACAAAACGTCAATACAAAGCTTCACTAATCACTGCACAATTTAAATCTCAATATTCGCCTTCGATCTCATACATAATCTCTGATGTAGCCATAACCAGTAAAAACTCTCAAAAGAGTCAACCGACTTATGCATCAAGAGAGACACAATGGGAGAAGTAAGAAAACATAACAAAATCACATAAACAGATCACATTACAACCTTAGAAGTTCTGCCAATCATCCGAAAATCTTCATATTATCATCAAAGAACATTTGGTAGTTAACCGGTTACATGTAGGCTTCAAGCCAGATACAATCCAATCGGGAGTCTAAGAATCAACCAGATCATAACATGTGGATCTCAATACTTTTCTTAGTTCTACTTCCTCTTCCCTCTCAAATGATTACCTAACATCATATTTATACCTATCGAAACACATCCGGGTCGGCCTCATAAGATTACATTCACCAATGTAGGAAAATGAAATGTGTAATTAGGTCAGCCCTAAGAATTAGATAAATATTTCCTAAAAATAACAACCAAGTGATGCAGTTCAATAGGAAGGTTGGTGATACACCAAAGAACATCGGACAAGACCCGAGATGGATCCACACGCCAAGAATTGCACCAGTAAAGAAGGAAAACCAACTGGCAAGCACAAGAACTGTCCCAGGAACCCAAAGACAGCCAACTGAAAGCGATAACTAACCGAAGAAGAACCCAAATGAACTAGAAATATGAAATCAACCACATGAAACCACCAGGAAACTAAAAACAAGATCTGCCACAAAGAACAAGCAACTATCAGTACATACTGGTAAGAATACTGAAACTACACAAAGAACTAAACAAGAAAGGAAATGTTTTTGGTTCATGCAAGATTTCTCATCAACTGGGGATGCTCTTTCATCAATAACATAACTCATCAAACCTTTTATAGACATCAACTTAGTCATATCATAACCATGAAACAATTTCCTAGGTTCAATGAATCTAGAAAAACTTACATTACATGTCGAACTTATGTCGGCCATCAACATAACAAACCAAAAATAAAACAAAATTGTACTAGTTTGCTGATCTTAGTGACTTTATCACTACTGGTTAAGTGTTCTTCTAGATAACCTACTCTCTAAATCAAATCTTGATCATCCTATTGAATCTACTAATGCGGTCATGAATATAATACCAAATACTTGTCTCCATCAATCCTGTAAAATCACATCATCCAACTCTTCATCAATTGCCTGTATTGGTTGCTTGAATGCAACTTTGTTCCGGTTTACTGATTGAAGACCTATTTGCAGGTTCACTATTAAACTGTCTTCTCTATCGGTTGGCTTACAAGACTTATGTGACTATAAAAACATATTTTCCATCAATGACAACATAAAACAAGTCACCAATCAACTCTTTACGTCAAGACATCATCATCAAGCCAACATCATGGTCCAGTAAGAAGCAAGATGTTGTATCTTTATCTACTACTGAAGTTGAATACATTGTTGCTGCTAGCAATTGTACTCAAGTAGTTTGGATGAAGAAGATGTTGGATATCAGAGTGATTTATGATGAGCCTGCTATTATTTATTGTGATAATTCAAGTGCTATCAATATTTTAATGAATCTAGTGTTGCATTCTAAAATAAAGCATGTGTCCATAAAGTATCATTTCTTGAGGGAGAAAGTTAGTGATGAGGAAGTCAAATTGAAATATGTATCTACAAAGGATAAGATTGTAGATATTTCAACTAAGCCTTTTCTTGAAGATGCATTTGTCTATTTGAGAGACAAGTTAGGGGTCTCTGCCCCTCCTGATGAGAACTAGATGCATGGAGTTGCATCAATCTGGTGGATTTTAGAGCCTTATTTTGTTATCTGGGTTGATGAGTGGATGTTTCTACTCAGCTGGAGTAGTTAGTGTGTGTTCAGGTGTGAGATTATCCTATATAGGGGGTGAGAGCATGATCTATATTCTGTCTTTGGCATTTTTGTCAAAGGGGGAGAGAGGCATGTGAAAAACTACTTTATCTTTGAAGTTTTGTGTGCATGATCTTAGGGGGAGTTTATTGCAGTTTTTTGGTGTTGATTCATTCCTTTGCATTGATTATTTTTTCACATTCATATGTTTCCATCAATGCCAAAGGGGGAGATTGTTGGATATTGTTGCTGCTAGGATATGTTGTTGTCACTGATGTCAACATATTCCTATGTTTTGGTGTTGTAGAGAGTTGTTTGGTGTTCTGGTGATTGCATTGAGTTGACATGGTTGGTTTATCTATTTGGGATGTTGGAATACTTCATTCCTTATTGGTTTTAATGATCCAGAAGTTTACTTGATCATATTATTGATCCAGTTTGAAGTTTAGTCTTTATGTTCAGTGGTTGGCAGAGTTTGGTATTCTATCCATTGTTCTTTGGCATGATCATATCTTTGGTTGCGGATTTGGGAGAATTTTTTCTATGTTCATGTGTTTCTTCATTTCAGATGGTCCATGATTTTGTGCTCCATAAGTCATCTTTCTAGTCTGAATTGTTGTTGTGTAGTGTTCCTGTGAGTTAGCATGTTGATTGATGAAAATTTGATTAAGTGGTGTTGGTGCATCTATTCCAGATGGTTCTAATTTGCTTCTTGGTATTTCGTGATCATGTACTATTTTTTTTGTTGGTCTGCATTGATCCTTGCATGCGGTATTGGTGATTTTGTTGCTCCGGTGATATTCTTTGTGTTATGCGACATTTCTAGTGGTGTAGTGTGTTGTGGTTAATCTTGGCGAGATTTTCGGTGATGATGCATGTTTGGAGATTTAGTTTATGTTCATGCTCTGTCATCTATGACCTTATATTGTTATGGTGGTTTATTTATGTATCGTGTGATGTAATTTTGTAATTGAGGGTTGAGGGTTTGGCCAACCTTGTAGTCCAGGTTGATGAATTGTATAAATAGGTGTTAGATTCATGTAATTTGGATATGTTTGTTGTGTCTATATTGTTAGAGAGTGGTTTATGTGCACGTAAGAGAGTTTATCTTTTGGTATGGTGTATTGAGCATAGATTATTGTAGGGAAGACAAATAAGATTAATCAGAACTATCATCAAGCATTAGTAGATGCTATTTTTGTAGTTCATGTAAGCTGGATTGTAGTCCAATCATTATAGTAAGGTAGTGAACCTTCCCTGAGGGTTGGAGCCTTCTAGGTCATTATATATTGAGCAGTGAGCTCTAGGCAATGTTCCTAAATGCATGTGCATTCCTCATTGTAATATTTGCACATACTACTGCAGAGTATCATCTTATTGTTGGTAGGTTCCCACTGTGGTTTTTCCCTTACCTGGGTTTTCCATGTCAAAATATTTGTGTTATTTGTGTTGTTATTATTGTTTTTATCTTTATTCTTGCTGCATTTGGTTGAAATCTGAGATTGTGCTTAATTGGTATAATCCGGTTAAAACTGATTCACCCCCTCCTCTTAATTTTCCTTCATTGTTGCTTCCAACAATGGGGTCCTAAGGGGCAACACATGTGTTAAAACACTATATGACCCATTAGGACACCATATGACCCATTAGGATATCATAGTGTCTTAAGGGGTCATATGTTGTCCTAAGGGGTCATATGGTGTCTTGGGGGTCATATGGTATTCTAAGGGGTCATATGGTGTTGTTAGGGGTCATATGGGGTCTTAAGGGGACACACATGTTTTAGAACACCATATGACCCCTTAGGACATCATATGACCCATTAGGATATCATATTGTTCTAAGGGTTCATATGGTGTCCTAAGGGGTCATATGGGGTCCTAAGGGGCCACACATGTGTTAGAACACCATATCACCCCTTAGGACACCATATCAACATCATATGGTCCTAGGGGATCATATGTCATTGTAAGGGGTCATATGGTGTCCTAATGGATCATATGGTGTTGTTAGGGTTCATATGGGCTCATAATGGGCCACACATGTGTTAAAACACCACATGACTTCTTAGGACACCATATTATTAGTAATATGTTATATGTTGTCATTAATTTCAAATCTTGTGGTCCAGATTAGGCTTGGATGTGGTAAACGATGTGGTATGTTGAGCAATAGTGTATTGAGCATTTGGAGGTTTCTTGAATTTCTTATGTCTTGGCTTTTTGGAAGATGTGTTGCTCAGTGCCATTCATGGGTTTGTATTTTTCTGGAAGTTGAGGTTTTTGGTTTGGACATTGAAGTTGTGTAACGAAAATTGTGGATAATATTTTGGGTCCAGAATTGGCGATGTTTGTAGAGTGTTGATATGGCCGATGAGGAATGTTGTAATGAGGTCTACTTCTCAATCCTTCCCACCATAGGAATGTTTAGTAGAGACCTATTTAACATTTTTTTCTTGGCCGACATTGAGGATCATGTTTTTCTGGAGACAAGTATATAAAAGAGTTTGATGTGGATGAGTTTGAGTGTGGATTTTTGTGCTGAAGACATATGAGATTGAAATAATCCAATTGATGTGTGAGAGTTGTGTTGTGGATTGTTACCGGAAGAAGTTCTAGCTATACAGACTATATTTCAGTGGTGGATTCTCTTATATCATTCTCTCTTTGGCAGTGAGCCTTTCTGGGTAGTGAGCCCTCCTGCGATGAGCATCCCAGCCCAGTGAGCCATCCTTTGTAAAAATCACCTTAACCGGTATCACCTCAATCACTATTTATATACTGAGAATTATCATTCTCCATGGTTTTTCCCTTCTTGGGTTTTTCACGTAAATTTTTGTGTTTCTTGTGTTTGATCTGTTGTGCATATGTTTTCATGTTTACCTATTTTATTAATTCTGTTAGTTATTCCAAATCTATGAATAAAGTTTAAAAGATGATTTTATTGTCAACTGATTGACCCCCCTCTTAGTTGCCAAATATTCAACAATTGGTATCAAAGCTTTGGTTCCTTGATATAGAGCTTAACCGCTTGAGGTAGATCTTGATCCGATGGCACACAAATTATCCATTTCTATCTTTGAAGGATCCGATTATAGTTTTTAGAAATTGAAGATGAAAGGTTATCTGGTTTCTCTGGGTTACAACACTTGGAAGGCTATGGAGACTAAGTATGTTAAAATAGCTAATGGTCTTACTACTCTAGATGAGATTCAAGCTTATGAAGAGAATGAAAAAGAAAGGTATGCTATCTTTAGTGCATTATCAAAGAATGAATTGACAAAGGTTATTTCTATGAATATTGTTGGATGTTGCTAAGAATTTTGCCAGAATGATATGTTGACATTGATATCAAAATATTTTCCTATGTATTTCAGTGTTGTAGTTTGGTTGGATGAGTTGGTCTTGTAGATGACCTAATGCAAATTAAAGGGTTTCTGACATGTTGTTTGTAGATGGTTTGTTCCCATTTGTAGAGGTCTGCATGATGTTTTGATTGAGTTGTGAGCTCCAGTATTGAGGATGTTATTCACTTATTCGTGCTATTTAGTATTTTGGTTTGTGCTCCGTATTTCTCTAGAATTGCTATATCTTTTGTTGTGGATATGTGGCATGTGTTATGGACATTGATGCGTTTCCTCAGCTCGATTGGCTCATTATTTGGAAATCTACAAGCAAATATTTCAAGTTGATAGTCAGATATGATGGTGTTCTTAAGCTTCGGTAGAGAGATGATGATGATTCTTGTGATTCAAGTTGTTGCGGTTGTCGTGGTGCAATTCACATTGCTTATGAATATTTGTAGATCGTGTTTGTTGATTGACATATTTGCTTTCCTTTAATATTTTTAATGATGACTCATGCATACCCCTGATGAAAAGCAAAAGAAACCAACAATTGGGTGAACCAAGTATTGGTTTACCCTCTGCATAAGAGTGAAGCTCCCCATATGATATCCAATGAATTTTTATAAAAATTAATCACAAAGAAACACAATTTTTACCAGAAAGCGAGAAAGGCCTTCACATCCATTTGTCAACACAATATGAATGCTACAAGATAATTATTCACAAATGTAAAGCTCACAGACTTAAAATTTGAACATTTCACTTTTATGTAAAACTTATTTCACCAAGTATACTCAATGTAGCATAAATGTTGATCGATACTCACTCATGCCTCAAAGGACAAGGGAGATCAAAATCATTTAAATGACAACATACAACTAATTTTCTTAATCAATGAATTCATAGACTTATAATAAGCTGATAATCAGTGAAGTAAAATATTCTACACACAAACATATATCCCAATAGAGATTTGCTCTATCATTCAAACACACAGATTTGAAGGTCGTGCAAAATATATCATTTCATTCATATATAAAATGTCTTCACTAAAAAATTCAAAAGAAAACTAAGTCTGCCAATTCAAGTCAAATTTTTTTGGACCTTCAATAAAGCTTGCTTAATTACATATAGCCTCTAGGCTAATATTTTTTTTTGAAAATAACCCAAGTTCTTAAACTCTAACCTAGAGTTAAAAGAAACTGTTTGCTTAAAACTGGATAAAAATTAAATGACCAAGAGCCACAAATAGAATGATAGCTCATCCATAAACCGATCAAGACTCCAACATGGTAGAGGAAGCTACTGATTTGTCCTATTTTGCCGCAGTACCATGCACATTCTGCCACTCCAAGTGTGTCGTTGAGAAATTGAGGATGACCTGATAGTGCAAGAGTCTAATATGTAGAATGTGTTGTTTCCAGACTTCTTTATCCATGTTTACCTGCATGACCTTAATTTTATGTGCTTCCAGGTGATCAAAGCAAACTGCTAACATTGATTCTATTATTGCCACCTTGGAGAAGTCATCTGTTGATAGAGACCTTGTTTCTTTAACAAGTTGCACCCTCTCTTTAAAGGTTTTGACCATACCTGTTGCTAGTTCGATCATCTATCCATCATCCTTCAGGAGTTGTATACTAATGCATTTCAAATATTTCTGCATTGTATCAATAATCTCTTTTAATCCTTTTAATAACTTGATGGATTCTTCGTGATCCTATTTAATGATTGAGTTTCTCCATTCAACATTTTTCCTTGATACATATAGTACACTGTCATCCAAGTTATCCATAGGCTTCTCGGTAAGAAATTTCATGACTCCAAATTTATGTACATCATTCATCTGTGCTAAGACTGCTACCCATTTATCTCTTTCTTTGTCCCATGTTGTAGCTTCCAACTCCATCTCTTTACTCACAGTTATAGCATCATCATACACCTTGATTAGGGTAGAAATGTAGTTTGTGCCTTACTGCACTATGGAGTCAAGCCACTCATTGGAAACCTCAGCTATCATACAGCTTCTTTGGACATAATCCAATAGCTTTTGATTTACTAGTGATTTAGGGTCAAAAGACAATGTCATCTATGTCAGAGGATGAGGACTCGAGTGATGTATGTCATTGATATATTCTACCATCTGTGTAGCAACTTGTTTCAATTCCCATTTCTCCTTCTCATCTTTCCAGGTTTTGGATATCATTCTTTTAGTGGAGGATTCTAAATGTTTAGCATCCACAACTCTTGAAGCAACTCCCAGGTCAATTTTCTCAAGGATAAAATCCTTTTTAGTGGCTTTTTCTGGTCTTTATCTAAGATAGGCTTAGCTACTTCCGCTACCCAGTGCCCTATTTCATCATCAACCTCCATCATAGCCTTTGTTTTAAGCTTTTTGGATTTGGATATTTTCCCAAGGCACTTACTAACCATATCCTCCATGGGAATGGTAATAGGAACTATACTGCGTTTCTTTCCAATTGAAGCTCCAAGACATCGAGAAGTACTGGAAGTTTCTTTGGGCTGAGGTGTCTGCTAATCAAGTGGATCGACAATAGTCATGGTGCTCATCGGATTTATATTTTCTTCAGGTTCTTTCTCTACATCTATAACCTGTACTGAGGGATTGTTCAACACTTGTTCATCCATGGTCACTTGGGTTTCTTCACTTGAATCTAAGTCAACAAAAATTTGGTCCACCACTGGTTCCCTATTTTTCTTTCTACTCCTAGAACCGGTGACTCGAACTGCTGAGGAACTCAATGGGGATTTTTTTGACCTCTTGGTTTGAACCTCTCCAATTTTTAACCTTGTGGCACTTGCAACATCAACAATTACATTAGAGGAGGAAGTAGGAATCTGTGTTGTAGCATGAAGTGGACCAACTGTTAATTCTTTTAGGAGTAATAATTGACTCCTTTCTAAATTTACGGTCCCTTAACCACTTCTTTGCTCTCCTTATGACATTGAAAGACTTGGCTTGGATACTTTCTTCTTCTCTCCTATCCCAGTCAATTTCGAGGATGGGTTGCCCTTGAACCCTTTCATTGAATTTAGGATCCAATACATCTCCCCCCTCCTCTTCTTGTATTCCTACCACATTAATCAAAAACCTCATTGTAACAATCTGCTATAAAGTGAACCTTGACCACAATCTCCTTCTCACTTCAAATTCATCACAACAATTTTCCCAATAGTCTTCTAATTGGGGTTCATGAAATAAGTTGACATCAACATTTAGATGTTCTACAACATAGCCTCTGCTATCAAAATTTCATTGGGCAATGTAGGGCTATAAATTCAGCTTCTTGAACTCTAACTCTAGGTTCAAAGCATCAGAAAAAGACTTACAACTATAATATCCAAGTTAAATTAGCAAGGCAACTCCAAATTTACTCTTCACCCCTAACCTTTTATCAATGTGGTCAAGTTGTCTGCAAACTTTGATAAGCACAAAACTATCAAAGGCATACCTGGGCAATTTGAATGGTTCACCTTCAAAGCCCCCCACTCTAATGTAAGTAAATCTAGGAAATTGGATAAAATAGCTTCCATATATACTGACTAGCTCCATGGCCTCGGTTGACATTGTTTTATTTGTGTCTCCCTATAGTTCAAAGACAAGTCTTCCTGTAAAAACATCATTCCATCTTGTAACATTTTCTGCATATCTCTGTTGCTGCAGGTGTGGATAATAGTCATAAACCTTCATGCCATCCACCCAAGGCTCATGATGCAACCCTTGCCACTCTCTGGTACAAGACAATATATAAAATAGATATGAGGACATATAAAAGTTGGACATTCCAACAAAATTACTCAAATCCTCATGAAGCCTTTCAGCAATAACGTGCGCCCAATAAGGATATTTATCACTAGCTAACAATATCCGGATGTAAAAATACACCCAATCTTCCTAGTAGAAAGCATGTGAATTCCCTTTGAGTTTGTTTAACAATATCACAATATCCCGTACCTCCATTATGAAATGCTCTCTTGTAAGAGGTTTCGGTAACTGAGAGCCCCCTTTCTGAACCTTTAGAAGCCAATTCCTTGCAATGATGCTTTTATATGTTCTTTTCTTCTCAGAGAAAAATGCGTATGAGGTACCAATGGACCAATCTTCATATGGCTCTTTATGAGGGTTCCAATTGCATCCATCACCATTTCTCTATTAATTTCTACTAACAATTCACCACTGCTGGTCCTAATGCACCTGCTACCGGCATCATACCTGTTCATACATGCTATCACCAATTCTGGACAAGGGGCGGTAGTTGGGAATGTAGTAGCCTCAATCAAGCCACTTGTAATTATTCTTTCCATCATCGAGTTAGCCTCAGGGTTTCTAGCTCTTTCTAAAAAATCTCCTAAGTCAACTTGGGCCAAAGAAATGTCACCCATTTCTGGAAGTGTACTGACTAAGCATGATGTGTGACCAAGTTTTGGAAGACTCGGCCTCATAATGACTTCTTTTGTATTCATCAAACAATTTGTAGAAAGAACAAAATTCTATTCCAAAACAAAGAATTTTCCTATACTAACTTTCAAAGCTAGTAACACGGCGGAGGAGAAATTATCAAAACTCACCTGTTACCACCATCAAATGTGAAACCCTTGGAAGTATGGAGTTGAAATTACCTTCAGCGTCCTACGCTTCTCCAACAACAACAACTACCACTTTCACAATTTGAGAATTCACATATTAAGAAGCAAAAAAAAACTAAGTAATACCTACGCATGCCTCATGATAATTCATCCGAACGTGTGAGATAACCCATGATTTGATGGGATCCTAACAACTTTCTTTATTATATATCAACTCCACACAAATGATTTGAGTTTTCATGATTTCTTTCCATAATTAGAATTTTAAAATATAATATGCCCAAAATATTCCTTTTGTCGTGCCACCTTTGCATTATTTATGTCCTCGAAGCTAACTTGAAATGGACTTTTGAACTTTGAACCATTTAACAAGAAGTTCAATGGTTCAAGTTCAATCCTGGGAAAACAAAAGAACTTCCACCTTGCGGCTCAACACAACACGGGGAATGAGCGAAGACTTTTAACAAACATAAAGGAAGACTTTGAACTTTGAACCTTGAACCGCTATAAGAATGGTTCAAAGTTCAAGTTCAAAACCGACTTAACACATTCACGCTCACTTGCTTAACAACAAAACAAAGTTTCAACCCACACAAAGGCACCGGTTGAACCTTGAATCTTGAACCAATATGAAGGTTCAACCTATGGGTTCATTGGGACAGAAAAGATGAATTATAAAGAAAAAGGGTCATAGCCAAGGACAAATCAAACTGAATGAAGAAAGCAACATTAAATACGCATTATTTTGTTCAAGACAAATAATGGGGTAACATCGGCTCTGACTGGGGACCGGGACTGAGAAGGACCAGGAATGGAACTAGAATCTCTGGTTTCGTATACAAGCAAAGAAGGACAAAGGTTTGAACACAACAAACACACAACAAGAAAAAACAAACAGCACAACAAAAACCTATGTAGAAAGTAGGAGAAAATTTGCTTATAATTGGTACAACTTTAAATCTTGCCCATTATAGGACAAGGGCACTAAAAATTCATTAGGGTATTCAAGTTTAAATGAGTTACAACCCAATACTTGTTTGATCGTGAATGGTCCTTAACACAAAGAATCAAATTCATTATGAGCTCCTTTTGGTTCTCTATGTTTGTCCCAGAGCAGGACTTGATCTCCCAGCATAAACTATCGTGGTCTAGCTTTACGATCAAAAATTTTCTTTACCTTGGTCTGATGTGCAGTGATGTGATCCACCAACTCTTGCCTTTCTTCTTCAATTTTTGAAAGGTACATAATTCTCTTTTCCAGAGCACTTTGAAAGAATTCATCTTCTATTACTTTCTACAACCTAGCAGATGATAATTCTAGGGGTAAGGACACTTGAGCTTCTACTCTGTATAGCAATTGAAATGGTGTCATACCTATGGCCCTTTTAGGCGAGGTCATGTCTTCCCATAGTGCTTCATATAGCCTTTTATGCCAATCCTTTGCATTCTCAGCCACCAATTTTCGCATTATAGAAATCAGATTCTTATTGTTGGATTCGACCTAGCCATTTCCTTGCAGATAGTAATCTAAAGAATGAGATAAGTAAATGCCATGATCATAACAAAAAAAGATGAGTTCCTCGGAAGAGAAATTTGGGGCATTATTGGTCACAATCTTTCGGGGTACACCAAACCTAGTCAAGATATTTTCTTTCAAGAAATTACAAACAATTTTTGAAGTAGTCTTCCTGACGGGGACTGCTTCTACCCACTTCGTAAAATAATCCGTAGCTGTGACCCACACTTGACGAGGGATTCAATGGACCAATAAAATCTAATCCCCACTGTTTGAAGGGTTCATCTATAACTACTAGCCTTAATGGTAATGTAGCTAATTGGGGTCTTCCTAAGAAAAACTTGCATTTCTCACAACTTGCAACCCATTTATATGCTTCTTTAAACATACCTGGCTAGTAGTAACAACTCCTGAGGAATTTGAAAGTTGTTATAGTAGATGAATAGTGTCCTCCACATGCCTCATTATGAAATACTTGTAAAAGCTTCTCCTGTTGTTCCTTGTCAACACACCTTAAGAATGACCCATGTAAGCCTTTCTTGTATAAGATATTATCCACAATCACATATTTAGCCACCTTCAATCTTAAATGTATCTTTTCTTTTGCATTTAAATAATCAGGGCATTCTCCATAAGTCAAGTAATGAGATGCATCTGTGAACCACTCATCTTGCAAGCTGACCAATAAAGTTAGTGGGAGTTTGTCTTTCTCTTCCTTGTTTTCAGCTATTAAATGGCATAATCCTTTCCCTCAGATGAACTTGGTCGGTCATATATCCAGATCAAATTCCTAAACCTTTGAAACTCATATTAGTCTATTATTCATTCATACCTCTTGCTGAGTTAAGATACTTTTCAGAGTGGGATTTGGTACAAAGACAATTGAATGGGAATGTAGTACATAATACCTGAAATTCTTAACAACTTTAACAACTACAAAGGCTTTCTTCTCTACTAATGAGTAATTCAATTCATTCTTTTTGAGCAGAATGCTCATAAATGCAATAGGGACCTCTTCATTCAGTTCATTCTTTTGCAGAAGAATACCAGACATTGTGTGTTCTGAAGCATAATAATACATGATAAAGTCTCTCTTAAAATCAAGATTGATTAATGTCAGAGCATGAGAAATTGCTTCTTTTACCTCTTCAAAGGCTCTTTTTGCTTCTTCCTTCCATTTGAAAATCTTCTTTTCACTCATCATCCCTACAATATGTTTGGTAATTTTAGGGAAGTCTGGCACGAACCTCCTAAGGAAACTCACTTGCCCAAAGTATGATTTGACACCACTTCTGTCGGATGGCAGCCTTAACTACTGAATAGCTTTTACCCGATCAAGAACTATTTTGATACCAGCTTGTGAAACTATATGCCCTAATAGATTTCCCTCTGTAACACCAAAAACTGACTTCTTTGGGTTGAGAGAAATACCATGGTCTCTGTATCTTTGTAGCACAGTCTCCAAATCTCTTAGGTGATTTTTCCTTCTTTTAGAGAAAACAGTCAAATCATCCAGATAGATAACTATAGTCTTACCAATGAGGTGACCGAATGAGAGATTCATCACCCTTTGAAAATTTTCTCCCGCATTTATAAGGCCGAAAGGCATTTGATTGTAGGCAAACATTCCCCAAGGTGTTGTGAAGGTCATTTTGTGTCGGTCTTCTTTTGCTACACTTACCTGGTTATAACCAGAGAAACCATCAAGCATCGACATCATTTTTGATCCAGCAACAGTTTGGAGAATATGATCCATCATTGGCAATGGGTAATTATCTTTTAAAGTAGCCTGATTCAAGTTTTGAAAATCTATACAGATCCTTATTTCTCAATTTTTCTTGCAAATCGGAACAATATTGGCCACCCATGTAGAATGGTGAATAGGATAGATGATCCTTTCCAGAAGCATCTTGTCTATTTCTTTGAAAATAGCATTTGCGACCTTGGGATTATAATTTCTTAATTTTTGTCTAAAAGGAGCCACTCTAGGCTTGAGAGGGATATGATGTTGAAACTGACCATTTCTAAAGTCTTTCAAATCCTCATAAGATCGGGCAAAAACATCTAAAATTTTTTGTAGCAGTTTAATAAACAAATGTCTTTCTTTAGGGCTGCAACACTTGCCTAAATTGACCATCTTTGGGTTATTTTCATCACCTAAATTAATCTTTTCATATTCTCCTGATGTGTTAGTAGTTTGAGAAACATTTTCTTTGACATACATGTCATTGCAATCAAAGAGGTGTTATAAGGATACTAGGCCTTTTGGAATTCGATTTCCCTTCACCTGAAAAACTTCTTTTTGAGAACCTCCCCCCGTATCTGGACAAAACTCATTACATTCATTCTCAAACCCTTTAAAGAAAGAAGAGGCAAACATTTCGGCATTTTGCAAGAATTGATTGATATGTTTATCATTTCCAAACACTTGCCAGAAATTTGAATTGTCAAGTACATTAGGATGATATATAACTTCAATCCTATAAACATCTGCACCAAAATCAGGATGTGAGAGTAATAAAGATGTTGACACTGCCAAAGAATCTGTACGAAACTTCTGATCTCTAGGAATAGCTTCAATTGAGAAAGCATCAAAATATTCAATCTCATCTCAGACTCTGTTTTTGTATTGTCTAAGCCTTTCATTCTTTACTGAGAAGAGACCCCGTACCTATTTAACAATTAATTATGCATCGCATTTGGCGCTCAACAATTTGATTCCCCTTTTCCTTTCTTTCTCTATTCCTAACAACAATGCCTCATATTCTGTTGTGTTATTAATGTTTTTAAACTCTATTTTAAATGAAAAAGGATTTTTTCGCCTTGTGGGGAAATGAGCACCACTCCAACACTAGATCTAGTTGATGCACAGCTACCATCAAACTCCATTTCCCACAGGCCTATAGTAGGATCCACTACATCTTCTGGTGTACCTTTCTTATCATCAGAGAAGAGCAAATAATTGCCAAAATCACATTCTTGATACAATATTTGAGATTTTGGGTCATCAGAGGGAAAAACGGTATATTTGAACTTTGGTTCAGGTTGAAGAGAAATTTTTTGCTTACCAATGGGAATTATCGCCTTAGACCAATCCATTTTAATTTCTCCTCCCAAATCCTTACAAAAAGTCTTGCTTAACAATATTTCATAACTTGCGAGAATATCAGCAACCAAAATATTCAACTTCACTCTTTTGTTAGGATGTACTGCTAGAGAATCTTGTGCATCTTTGATTTGACCTAGTAAATGAATTTTCTTTGAGTCCATTGAGTAGAATTTACCAAATGTTTTAGTGAGTGAAAGGCCTAATGCTTTATCAACTGCAGAAGGCATAGTATTATCGGAGGCTCCGAAATCAATAATGCAATTATTAAGTTTAAATCCATTGATAAATAAAGACACATACAATGGCTTGGGCCTTTGGTTAGGTACTAATGGTGATTCAATTGGTTCATTAGCTAATGTCTTTAGAATAGTACTAGACAACTCTATAGATTTGGTATCTTTTTCATCTTGTGAAGATTCAAGATCAATCATTGGTATTTTGGTGTATTGCAACTGAGAAGTTTCCCCCTGTACATATTTAATTAGATTTTCTAACTCTTTAGGATTTAACCTAAGATATTCAGCGGGATAAATCTGAATTTTTATGCCTTACAAAATTCAACAATATCAAAAGAAGTATCGGGGTCAGCACGCTTCAACATCTGAACCTCTTGAACTCTTGAACCATTCTCTGAGTTCCAGTTCAAAGGCTCCTTACCTTTAGCTACGGTTTTGGGAAAGGTTGTGGTACTTATATTTTTATATTGACGTTGGCTTCTAGTGATGATGGCACAAGAAGGGTCTCCAAGGGTCACCAATATATCACATCCTCTGTCTGAATCTGACTTATACTCTAGGAAGTGTATTCCGGAGTTTCCAGGTTGCCCATGGACTTCTTCTTCCATACCAAGTTCACTTATGGACACTCTTGTATTTATCATTTGTGCATATCATACCATCTTTGGGCAATAATTACCATCATGATCATTAGTGAGATGGAAAACACACATATTCCCTTTAAGTGGTGGAGCTTCAATTGCTAGTCTTTGTTGAGCCAGAGGCAATTGTAAGGCTTTATTCCCAGTTCCCATAGACTAATTTGTAATCCTCCTTGGTATATCTTGGTAAGGTTGTGGGTAAGACGTAATAGCCTTGGGTAATTGTCTTTTGAGTGTTATGACACCACTCATCAGTCTTTGAATTACATGGTCTGAAGAGGTAGAGGGTTGCGCATTAGCCACTTGCACTTCCCTCTTCCATTTTCCCTTAGTAATCAAGTCATCTTCTAACTCAATAGCGAGTGTTTTAGCATCATTCAGAGTTGCAACTCTTTGTCTGCGAATCAAGAAACTTATCTCTGAGGGCATAGAGTTTATTAAAAAACATTTCAAGTTATCATCTAAAGGTTTCTGATTTGCAAGAATTTTATGGACAATTTTATCAAACTTGGCCACAAAATCTCTCATAGACTCAGGGATCTCTTTTTTAATTGAGCTAACTGGGCCAAAAGGGAATGCTCATCCTTTGCTACCTTGAACCTAGCCTCAAACCTAGTTTTCAAATCTTGCCAGTTTGTTATTACACTATTTGGCAAATGATAAAACCAATCTATAGTTGCCTCAGTTAATGTTTGTACAAACAACCTTACTACAACATTTTCATGTTGGACAACTATTACACCACATGCAACATTAAATGCATTTAAATTTTCATCAACTATGACCTTCCCATCACCACTGAATATAGACAAATGATCCCTCACTTCTTTGGGTAAAGCATTCAAATTTAGAAAAAGATTTAATGGACCTACTGCGGCCCCCCAAGGATTGTTGGCTGCCATTAGAAGAATGATATTAAGGGGTGTTGGGTTGATTACACTGGGTAAGGTAACACCATGCAAGGTTAGGGCTTGACAAACTCAAGATACATGGAATGAAGGGGAAGGAGAAGGAGGTCTACTCATTTCTTTTCTCTTGGGTGAAAAGGATGGCTCAAAGTTAAGATTTTGCAATTTCTGAAAGACAGGGTCAAATATTTCTTCACACCTCTGAGACCTAGTGTAGACACCTAAAATTAATATTTAATTAATTTAAAGCCTGTCAACATAATTAATTGACTTAATTGTGTTATCCTTATTCTTCTCAATGTCAATTAAACCTAATTTAATTCATTATATCACTATTGTTCAATAATTAATTTGTCAAATAAATTAATTATTCCCCTATTCTTCTAAAGTCCCCTCCAATAATTATTTCCTCTAAACCCACTCAGTTAATCAATTCTAATTAATTAACCTAGTCATGTGATTCCTACAAATCACTTTTCCTAATCCCACTCAACCTAATTAATCCTTCTAAAATCTCTCATAATCATGCTTATCATTATCCCTCAATTTTTAATCCCCACCTCATGTCACATCAACATTCAGTCTCTCAAAGAAATTCAAATTTCTTTGAGACCCTCAATGCATCCTTATTTTGGAATTTTTAATTCCTCATATTTGAAATTTAAATTTCTCTCCCCTTTTCCCAAGGAATTTAATATTCTTGTTTATTTTCCCAAGGAATTTATTATTCCTATTTATTTTCCCAAGACACCCTTGATCCATGCCTTCTATCTCAAATCAATCTCAACCCTCCATAAGGAAATCAATCTTGGCCCTCCATTGGCCTCCTCTAATTTATAAATTGGAGCCTCTTCTCCTCACAAATCATCAGCATCTTCTATGGCATTCTTATGCTGCTCTTTTCTCCTCTCATCCTCTTCTAATCATCCCTCTATCATGTTCTCATAATCCTCCATTATTAATCCTTCTATCCATCATCTAAATCCAATCTAATAATACATTAATCTTGTTGAGAAAAGGAGATCAATCCACATCCAAATCAAGCAAGGAGTACATCAAGTGGAGCATCAAGGGTGCATCCTCATCATCCACTTCATCAAGCTCAATCCGAAGGAGAAGGTAAAATAGTAAGGTATAAATGATATTTTGATGTTTTAGTGTTTTCTTTCTTATTTCATTGTGTTTTTTATCATTTAACCCTTTATTCCATTTTCCCCTCTTCAGTTACCAACCAAAAAACCCAAAATAATAGTTTTAAACCGGTTTTATTTATGATAGTCCTAAAAATAGCTGCACAGGAATTTTTCATGCTTGACTCAAAGATTTGGTCATTCTGGATTTATTTTTCCCTCTGTCAAAGTTCAAGGTCTAGGGTTTATGGTTTGTGAATTTCCGACTAAGCCTTGTGAAGGAAAAATCGTAAGCATGTTATATTTCGTCATTACCTTTTTCCACTTAAGCCAAGTGTCGGTTATCATTGGTGGGGCCATTGTGTTTCCTAAGCATTAAGTTATTTTCAGTTGGGCCCCTTATATTTTTCCTAAGTCTAAAATTTTAAATACTTTAGTCAGTGGATAAAGGCATAAAAGATCTTATGGTTCGCGCTTCCCCGCAGATGAAAATGCAAGAAAGATAAAAATTGAGGCATCACAAGATGATGCCATGTGTCCTCAGCAAAGAAGGGTAAGCTGGTGGTTTGACCATTCAAAGTCCTCATATTACCGGTTCTCAAGAGGTAAAACCCAAGTTACTAGTGGTTCCATCAATTTTCACGTGTTTCAAATCGATGGTGATGTTATAATTTGGGTGAAAAGGTGCTCGATTTTTTAATCTACAAAGGTTGGTAGGCATTATGGTCACAAGGTAAAGTGCAAACATATCTAATGGCCCTCGTAACCCCGGGAAGGAAGATGCAAGGAGATTATGGACCACGACATCATGAGATGATGCCACGTGTCCAAGGCGGGCCAAGAAGACAAACAGTGGGGTTACTGATAGTGTTAGGCTAGGAGATGATATGGCACTGCTACTTCACATATTTAATGGGTCCACAAGCCACAATGGAAGGTCAATGTCATATTGACCATTAGTGATCGTTTGATTTGCCAAGCTGGGCAAGATCTACGACAGAGTTTCAAAGTGATTTTAAAAGGTAATAAAAAGGTATTATTTGTCACCTGTGCGGGAAGGTTAGAACAAACAAAATGTAGGCTTGTCGATATGGAATAGGATAGTGAAAAGCCAAGACACTTGGATGCCAACTTATTCCTGAGGGACTAGTTTGAAGTTTCTACTAAGTCAGGATTGATTAGACAAGAAAGGATGACTATTTTAGAGCCATAAGGGGATTGAGATAACTTTTGAATTGGAAATGAAGGATCACAGATTCCCTGATGAAGTCAGAGATTTCCTGTTGATAGGGATTTTGAAGAAAAAATTGTACACTCAAGGAGGAATAAGATCAGAACAAAATCGTTCATGTAGGATGAGCCTTAGCAGGAGGTAGTGGATTTGATAGGCATGACTTCTAGAATCCATAGCTGGTAGTTTGAGTTGAAAGCATGAATGATTTTTCATGTGAATGAGCATCACCAGATGAAGTGTTTTTTATTATAAATACAGTAGGGTGGTGACTAAATTGGTAGAAGAGAAAAGAAGACTTTTCATTTTCTTAGAGTAGTTCTTTCTTCTGCAAGGAAGATGACATTTGAGCAGGATTGTGCATGGAGTTGATGTATGCTCTGTCATACTGGATAGGTTTTTTTCTTCTGTGAGTATGTTTATTGTCAGAGGAGTTGTGAAAGTGAGAAGGATTTCTAGAGTGGGCGTGAAAGCCTTTTCTTATGAAGAAAGGCCACGCATGGCACAACCTCTACTTCTACTCTATCACTTTATGGAAGGGGATTAGAAGAAGGAGTCTGTAGAGGAATCAAAGAAAGATTTGTTTGGGTGGGGAGTGGCATCCAGTCATCTTTGTGACTGCATGGAAGTTGCAACTTCTCCCCAGCATATTGTGTTTCCCCTTTAGCTCCTCCTTCCACTTTTTTTGATCCTGGGCATCAAGGCTTGAGGTCTTCTTCTATTTTAGAGGCAACTTTTCTTCTTGTCAGGACCTAGTATCCCTTCCAAGAAGGGAAAGCCTATGTTGAACATAACATAACATCTCACACTCCATCTAAAGGCATCAAGGTGATAATGGCATGACTCAAGCAGTTTTGCTTCTACCGATTTTCAGTTAAAAATTTTGATTCACAGGTGCCAACACATGGATATGAAATATTGTTGTAACAGAATTGCATATAGACTTTTAGGCCTAATTGTTGAGAGTAAGTCTATTGTTGACATGTGTCTCTTGGCCTGAAGATTGTTGCTCCCTTTTCTTCTATAAAAAAGGAAATCAAGGCCATTAGATGGGTTCAAATTTGGGGAGTCTCTTGAGGGTTCAAATTTTCTAGTTCCTGGGGGTTTCCTTTTCTGGTTCCAGTAGTGAGCCTAGGTGAAGTGAGAAGGCCATAAAGTCATTTACAAAGAAAATAAAATGAGTCTTGTGTCTATTTTTTTGCAAGTTCTTGAAGGAGTTATATGTAACTTTCATTCTGTGACAGAAGTAGTATTTTATATAATAGAAATAAAATTTTGATCTATTTCTCTCCAATGTATAATTTTGTCATCTTTCAAATGAATAGAATCAAGGGTTTTTTCATTTGTTGCATTGTTATGATGTATGTAATTTTTCATTTCATGCTTTGACCTAAGGGGTCAATTAAATGCTTGAGTGGAATTGTAGAGTGATAGGGCCTATGCAAGGATTTAGATAAGCAGTTTAGGTTGGGATTGCAGATGGGACATACTATAAGGCAGTTTTATCTTAGATCTTATACTATTAGATAAAATTATATCACATTTTCAGTTTACATTTTGTATCTTCAAGTGCCCAATGGAGATAAGGCACTGATCTATGCTTGTAATTGTCTTTGAATATCAATCTTGTTTCAAATTCACCGATGAATCACTTTAATTTGTTGATTATCAAAATACCTTATATTTTCATGTTTGTTATTGTTTATCTTACCTATCTCATGCTCCAGTTAGGTTGAAGATCACTAAAGGACTTGCCATCCTTGAGCATTCTCCCTGTTGTTGAGCCGGCTTATGAGATAATCTTCTTTGTTTTAGTGAATTTTTTAGTGTGGTGCGGAGATCAAGAAATTCACTAAAGGGATTACCCTCCTGGGTTTTGCAGAGCCCAAAGTGTAGAAGGATCCTGTATCCTTGTCGCAATTGGTCTAATCCTTGTGATAGTTTCCACTATTGAAGTTGGCTACTTCATCAAAATTGGATTGAGTGTATTGGTGGCTTTCAAAGCATAAAACCCATTTTGGGAACCAACAATTTCTCTGGAGGAAGAACATGTGTATGGCATGACATCAGGGAAGTATGCACCTTACACACTACTAAGCTTAACTCTTGAACCACACAACCAAAATATGTAATGAGGAAGAATGTAGACCAAAATTCCAACACATAGATATAATAAAATACATTTTTCAACACTTGGACGAATTTTCTTAACAACATAAGCATGAAACCAAACTCTAGTATCACTCAACTGACTCCTTTAACATGTAGCCAACAACTAATGAAACGAAATCCCATAACCAAGGCATAAAGAATATATAACAATGTGTTACCATATACACCGTACTTTCAAACAGATATTTTACCATAAATACAACTAAAAGTATTTTGGACCACCTTCAATCATGCTATTAATGTCAAAATTTGATTCAAACAATCTATGTCTATTGGCAACAACAATGAAGGAAAACTGAGAGGTGGGGCTGAATCAATTTTCACCGGATTAAACTAAATAAGCACAATCTCATATTTCAATCAACCATAGCAAGAATAAAGATAAAAATAACAACAGCAACACACATAACACCAAGATTTTGATGTGGAAAACCCGGTTCAGGGAAAAACCATGGTGGGAACCTACCGATAATAAGATGATACTCTATAGTAGTATGTGTAAATATTACAATGGGGAATGCACATGCATTCAGGCACACTGCTTAGAGCTCACTGCTCAAAATTTAATGACTCAGAAGGCTCCAACCCTCAGGAAAGGTTCACTACCTTACAATAATGATCAAAATAGAATCCGGATTACATGAACTGCAAATATAGCATCTGCTAATGCTTGATGACAGTTTCGATTAAGCTCATTTGTCTGCCCTGCAACAATCTCTACTAAATACACCACACTAGAAGATAAATTCGCTTATGCACACATACATCACTCTTTGATAATGCAAAAACCACATCAACACCCAAATTACATGAATTTAACACCTATTTATACAATTCATCAACCTTGACTACAAGGTCAACCAAACCCTCAACCCTTAATTATAAAATTACATCACACAATACATAAATCAATCACCAAACCAATACAATGAAAAAAATAACATAGAATAGACCTAAATAAAATCTCCAAACACGCATCACCATCGAAAATCGATGACCTTGATGTTCATGATGATGAAGAATGAAATGTATGAGGTATGCGATTAGTATATTATCTATTTAATATTGACTTCTTGATAGAATTTTTTTCACATAATTAATTCATTATGTTTTGAATTCTAATGCCATTACATAATTAATTCATGATGCACCTTTTAATATGGAGATGGAGATAGGGAGAGTGACTATTTATATGATATTTTTTAAATTGTGTTTATTTATGGAAATTGGATTGTTTATTAGCTATGTGATGGATGTTGATTTAAAATACATATGTGATGGATCACATGTTTATGATGATGCATGTGACATTTTTTGAACTTTGTGTTTATTTATAGAATGTGGATTGTTTATTAACTATGTGATGGATGGTGATTTATGATACATATGTGTTGGATTACATGTTTATGATGACATATATGTGATGCTAATTGTGATGCTCAATTACATATATGATGGCACATCATGTGATGCTTATGATTCTTATGATACATATGTATTTATTGTTTATCAACTTACAAATGTAGTAATGCTTATGATGCTCAATTGATGGTGTTGATTTCAGGTATAGTCCCTGTGTGATGTTGTCACCCTTGGTGGGAATAGGTCATTGACTACAGACATTGTCAACCATTTAGTTGAGGATCCTACATAGTCTACATAAAGTAAAGGTAGGAATTAAAAAATTTACAATGATTTTGATGACAACATCTTTTTATTATTTAATACTCTTTTTGTCTACAAAGTTCATGTTGTTCATGTTGTGTACTATGTAATTTTTAGCTAACATAAGATAATTGAATTAAATTGTATAGGACCCTGAACCCCTTTGACGAGGATCCTACATAGTCTCATAGATGGACGTGTATAACTAGTCAATACACCCTATAGAAACAGTTTTTTTTTTTACATTACTTGGAAAATGAACTTCCTCAGTTTTTCAAACCTCGACATTAGCAGCAAATCCAATACAGTTATCAACACTTGAGGCCCCAGTTGAACTTATTCCAATTTTAACCCCAAAATCAACTTTAGGGTTGACTTCTTCATCAACATTACCCTCATTTGCAAAACTTATCTCTCATTACCAATTAACTCTCTCATTTCATGGAGTGCAGGTACCCCCAAATAGGCATTTGTCAGATCTGTCTTCATCGAGTGAGGAAAATGCAGGAATAGAAAATGAAAGGGACACATGTAGTAGGTCTACAATAGGGAGATAAACAAGAGGTCAAAAGATTAGAAGAAAATTCAATAAATTCATGAAATTTTTCCTTGCTCAAGGGGGGTCATGTTCGTATGACGATGAGACCAAAGGTGACATTGAGGTGCCACTGAGGTATAGACATCTACAGAAACAATGGGTGCCCAAGTAACTTCCTCCAATAAACACTGATTTTTGTATTAACGATAGGATACATCGCATATCACCTTCATCGTTACATGGTTTAGGCTTATTTTCCACGGATGGCATAAAGGTCTATTACAATAGAGTTGCTGAATTGATGGAGTTTGTTGGACCTTGTTATAATTACAATAATTGGATGCAGATTGTTAAATATAAAAAAAGTATGCATAGGTATGCACTGTCAGCAAATTACATACAACAGAAAGATAATGATCAAAGTAAATGAGTGGCTGTATACATTGATGGTCAGCCAAAAGAAACAGGGAATATTGTAGGTTTTATAAATAGTATGCAACCTGGGTCAACTAATAAATAACCCAATTGCATATTTGAGGTGCGCGAGGGAAATCATGTATTTGTATGCGCGATAAAATCAATAAGTGTAGGTGAAGAGCTTCTAATCGATTGAATCATATAGATACAAACAAAGTTAATATCATGGGGGTGGTACGTACTATATACCATTTAAATGAACCAACCTCCAATTAATGTATCCAATATACCATTTTATTATGAAGTTTTTTTGCTAAGTCTATTGGGTTAATTTCGCTAATGTTTTTTATATTTTTTCTTTGTCACAGGGTGACATGGATCCATCACATATCGCAGACAGGGATGTAACTTGCAACACTTCTACCGAGCAGGTAAACCTCATTGTAATTGTATAAATTAGATAGAAGCAAACTGTTACATTATTATGTTCTTTTTTTTAGTGATTTATACTAATTTTGTAATTGTTAATGATATTCTTGACACAGACAGATGTTCAGGGAAAGGGAAAGGGAGTTGCAGTACCTGAGAACCTTTCTAGGGATGTGGAATCATTAGGGTTAAGTGATGATGACCCTGAAGATTCCATACACCTTATGAAATTCTTTAAAATGCCTCTTAGAAAAATTAGAAAAGAGATTGTTGCTTTGGTAGCCGTGCATCCTATTACTGATGAGATACGAGAGAGGGTGGAATTATTGCTTCGGACAACATAAAACTTGCAAGTAAGCAGTAATGAAAGCTTTAATTATAACAAAAGTTCAATAATGGTTTATATTTTATTCTCTATTATGTCAATAAATAAAATATGTACGTATTGTTTTTACAGCAATTTATCCGCCCTCATGAAAGTCGTTCCCACGATCAGGGTGTTGCAGGATCTTTAGGTGATGACGATTTTCTTGTATTATTGCTTGCTTGGCTTATCACTCTAAGTACCCAAAACACATCATTCTTGATACTGTTAATTTTCAAAATAAAGGTTCACCCTTGTTTACAATTCTTGCACTTTTCATATATTTAATGTTTCATATATTCAATATATTATTCTTTAGGTGTTGTCAATGTTCCTATGCAAATGTCGTTGCCACTTCATTAGAGGTTACCCTCACCTATATTGCCAAATGCAATGTCAGCAACACGTAGCATATAGACATCCTCTACTCCACGTCATATTGGCCTGCCCAATGTTGGTAGATCCCTCTTTTTCTCTATCTTTTGTCATGTGTTTATTTCCCTTCAAGCATTCTTTCTTGAATTCTAATGCCATTTCATAGTGGATTCATTTTTTGTAGGAGGAGATGCACATGAGGATGTTCTAGAGGTGACTACTACTGATAAAATACCATCATTTCCTGGATCTTCTCATATTGCTAGTATGGGAATGTTGCAGGCCACATTGGTGGTGAGTAATGAAGAAATGATTCCCTTAAAGATACAAAAGGTTCCAGGTACTTTAAAATTATTATTATATATACTCTAATTGTAATTTACTTTATGATGACTCGTTTTGGACTAATGATCCCATGAATTTTTTGAAGGCAATGATATTTTCTATAAACATCTTAGTAACATTGCATTGTAGATATTTGGGCCCACCATACGTAAAAGGTGGTACATCATATGTGAACTAACCCTAATCCACTATTTTGATTTCATATCATTGCTAGAATAGTTTTCCTTTGATCCATTTCTTGAAGTGTAATAAATGTAGCTTCAGTTCATTTTTGAATCTAATAGGTTTGTTTTTGCTTTAAAAGGTGGAATGACTAAGAAAAAAGGTTAAAAGATGAATTGACAAACCAAATGGTTGAGTGGTTTGGAAATGACACCTTTGACAAAACCAAGCTCCTCGAAAAAGTTGGCACATATCTAAAGTATGTGAGGGACCAATACAGAACCCATTTAGAGAGGAACCTAAAGTATGATCATCCCCCTATGATTCCAAAGAGGGAGTGGAAGGACCTGATTTTGGATGCCAAGGAGAGAATTGAAAGGAAAAATAGAAATACACCACCAAATGCTAGAAGAAGGTATGAGATAATATTAAGAATGTAATTATGTACTAATTAATTACTCTTTATATCTATATAATCTAACATATTTCAAACTTTTTATAGACTGAGTGACATGTCAAAGGCAACCAAGGCAAGACAAGAAAAGCACGGACAACACAAACTCAGCTCTGGTGGTTACATGAAACTTGCTACACGAATTGTAAGTATCTCATGTAAATGAAATATTGGATCAAAATTTAATAAATTGCAAATGTTTTCTTTTTATCAAACAATGCAAGCAAAATTCATGGTACCAAGGAAAAATGCAGGGCTCTGAATTCAATAGAGCGCCCACAGAAGATGACAAGAGAATTGCCTACCAGCAAGGCTATTCAGTCGTGGTTGTTCGGCTATGAGAATTGAGTGGGCATACACAACATTCGAGTGCATCCGTCATACAGGTAAATATGCTAAATAGAAATTGTTTCAAATTGAATACTTTACCAATAATCTAATTGATGTTGAGTTCCAACATAAAGTGACTATATTTGTTTTAAATAAGCAAGCAATGAGAACAATGTGCATGACACTAGAATGCAGCCTGCTAATTGTGAAACACCACCTACACATGAAGGTCCAGATGTGCATCCCAGTAGTGGAGGTATTCATTTGCTATTCAAATTTATTTATTTATCTATTAATACAATTAAACATCTTAATTTGTAATTAGAGTAGTAATTAATGTAACCTTTTTTGTTAATATTTTAGAGCATGTAGTCAGTGGTGACCAAGTGGAGCATGATCTAGGTACACAACATCAGGAATGTGATGTTCCCCACTCAGGTAAAGAGGACCACTGTTATTCCTTTAAACAAATATAATTGCAATTGGTGTTCAAAATTAATGTAACCTTTAGTATTTCAACTCCAGATGATCTAGAGGGTGTTTAACATGTTGAGGTTGAGGCTATACAAAATGATGTGGCCCCATTAGGTAAAGAGAACAACAATTATGTTCTCTAAATTAATGTAATACTTGTAACAATAATAATTTTTTTGTTTGAATTTAACCCATTTCTTTGTTATTGCAGAGGATCCCCCTTCGCATCAGTGTCCTCGTCCTTAGTATAGGACTAGGCATACATCGAGATCATGAGCAGTTGGCGAAACATTTGTAGAGGGGGGAAATGATGAAGAAACCGATGTTCCACTTAGTCTTTTCATAGCTTCAAAGAAAAAAGAAAAAAAAGAAATGATTGTAATCTAACTTATTTGATAATGACTGATTTTTATGTGTTAGTGAATGTAATTATGTGCTAACTAATGGTTATGGATGATATGTGTTAATTAATATTGATGAATGTTGAGTGTTAATTAATGTTAATCAATGTTATGTGTTAATGAAGGTTATGTGATATTAATGAATGAATGCTATATTTTATTAATGGTATAAAGAATTAATGAATGAATGTCATAAGATGTTAACGGGGAATTTAGAGTGATGTTAGGGGGGAGGGGAGGGGCCAAATGAGCTTCCACCTTCACGTGGTTGGCCCTGTTAAGTAGATAATATTAAACTATTCTCGAAACCAAGCGAAGCTCAACAAGATAACACACTTTTCATTATTTCATTATGTTGCACAATTAATCTTATTGAATAATGTATATTGAATCTTAATTGCAGGGTCCAACAGAGCCAACACAAACAACAGCACCACAAGTTGCTGGGTATAATGAACTTCCATATTGTCTTATCTGTACATGAACAATATGAGTTGCTTCTAGTGATGATATCCAAGGCGGGACTGCAAAATTTATGAATATGCCTCATCCTTGTAAGTTTTTTTATTACTTGTAAGTCATGAATATGCCCCATCCTTGTAAGTTTTTTTATTACTTGTAAATCATGAATATTCCTCTTTAGTTGATTAAAATCAATTCAGTGAATGCAAATCTTGATTATTATAAAGTGATATGTGCACTATCAATATCAATTCCAAATTCAAACCCTTTCAGTGCATGCATGTTGTTTGCCAAAATGCCATCTCAAAAGTATCAACAAACAAACATTGGCATTCACAAAATCAAGAAAGACAAACTGAAAAATTAGCAGTAGAACATTCAAGTAAACTATTTATCAAGAAGCATAGTTGAAAAGGTGTAAAAGAAATTGGTTTCGAAATAGGGATAGACCATTACAAATTGGCAACTTGGCATCACTTCTCTTCATACTTCTCCTCAACCCTCTTGCTCTGCACTCTCACTTTTTCACCTAGAACCTGCAACTCTCACTCTCACATTCACAGTTGTAAGCTTCTTGCTCTTTGTTTTTGTGAGTTGAAAAAAAAATAGGAGGAAGTTTTATAAAGTTGGTGGGGTTTGGGTGGGGCCCATAGGCTGTGAGGGTTTGACCTTGGGCATGGAGTTTGAAAAAAAGTTCTAATTTTTTTTAAATCACTTATGGGTTGTTTGGCCATGGGAGATGCTTGGATGTCCCTGAGATGGTCAGAAGGCTCTTGGGAGTCCCTCAAACATCTCAAGGATGTCCTAGAGATGTCTCAAAGATGATGGCATTGGATTGCACTGGGGCGGCAGGGGGACGTCCCATCCAAGTCCCTATATTCTGAAGGTGTCCCCATTTCAAAAACAAATAGTTTTGGGGGAGGAAATGTCCTTGTGGAACACTGGCTCCAATACATACGTCTTGGTATGATTTTCTAAATAAGACACTACAATTCATAAAAGAATATCTTTAGAATCTATATTAATCAATAAAAGATGTTTCTAATTCAATGTATGTACCAAACCCTATTACCAACAATATAACAGCCCTAGCCTACAAATTGGACTGGTTGATTTTCTCCAATCAAACAAACATGTAATCACTCCATAAACTAGGTACATTAAGCACACATCGAATTATAAAATAAGTAACTATGATACATCAATATGTGAAATTTTAATGACCTAGATATTAGGACTGTAAAATACTATATCGTATCGTAATTCCTAAAATAACCCTTTTTGTGTGATGTGTGAATTTCAATACACAACTAGGAATTATGTTGAGTCAAATGCAAAATTGGTACTAACCATGGAAGTTGAGGATAAATCATGAATAAAATATCTGAAGAAACATAGGAATGACTCAAGTGCAGATGAATGCTAGGAAATAAAGTAGAAAACAATGCAAAATTAGGTAAGAAACTAGGTGACAATAAACTATGAACAACTTGAAATAATCTATAATTAATGATCTATGTGATCCATCAACCTGTGACTATGAAACGTAATCTGCAAATAGTAAACTTGTGGACCATTAAGAATAAGAAGAAACTTATTAGTAGATTTTCCATTTCTTGTCAATCAATCATCAAAGAACTTGTGATTTGCCATGCACCATGTATGTCGTATACCATATCTATATACAAACATTTTGTATCGAGTAAACTACATTTATTGATTCATTGAACTTGTTTTGCTTGGATCCAAACACCATGGAAACATAACGATTAATCATAATAACCTGTGAACCATGGAGTGCAAACTAAATGGAATCATGTCCAGAATTTTAGTTAAAACAATCTAGGGAAAATAGTGGGATTCCAATTATCCATCTCAGAACACCATCATTGAAACTTCCATGTTCAATATATAGAAAAAACTCTGTTTTTTTAACCATTTTACTCATCAATATATGTTTTTGCTAAATAAAAGTTGGATTTATATTAAAAGAGCTAAATATTACAAAACCATTTCAGCACAGTTTATATCCCTATCATTTATCACTATTTCTTTTTGACAGATTGCTGCCTTTTTCCAGTGGCAGTGTTGTAGTATTGATTAATGTGCTACATCATAATGTGATCAACTTAAAAGAAGTACTAAATTTTACTTGATATTTCTTTTAAATTGAGGGGTGAATTAGCTATATCCTCTAAACCAAGCATTATTTTATCATATTTATTGTCAGCATTCCTTCAATACCTATTTGTGAATATTTAGGGTGACATGATTAGCATCCTCTCCTTTGTACAAAATTATTGATTACATGAAATGGATTTTTTATGTCATTTTTCAATATACCATGGTTGTATATGTTTATACGTAAAGTTATGAATTAAAAATTGTCAAATAGATGTGTAAAGCGGAAAAATCGAACCCTAGTTGTTCCCCCCACTCCACTCCAAGGAGAGAGAAAGGAGGGTCACTAGGGTTGACGGTTTTCACTTAGGAGAGACTTTACATTCAAAAGAGGGGTTGAAACCCACCAGATCCAATCCCACACAATGCAAGACTGGATTCTAAATGAGTTTCAAGGGTTAAGACATCAAGGATACCCTCTTTTGTAAAGAATGTAGATAGAAGGATTGAACTAGGAATGCATGTAAAGTGAGAAAGATTATCTTGTAGACGGAGATAGGGACATAGGATGAAGCTACGGACCTGAAATTAGCAGTAAAATGTCAAGATGATGCTGACCTGCAAATTTGAGCGAAAGTTGACAGGACAATGGCACCCGAAGTGCACACGGTCCTCTAAAAAATCCACGAAACGAAGGGGGATCTGTTCGTCTCTGCACAAGGATTCCAGATCTTCAATTACAGCCGCGTACCTGCAACCTACACACAGAAAAGAGAGGACGATTGGGGGGTTAGGGATTAGGGGTTTGCCTTTAGGTCAAACCCTGGTTTTGGAATTAACCAAGAAATGAGAATGTTGTAAATGTAAATGTTTGTAATGTAAACAAGTACTGATACCTTGTTGTAAGAATGTTTGTATTCTTACATGCAAAGGTGTAATGAATGTTGTATTTTGTATGTTGTAAGTGGTCTCCTCTTCAATGGTTGAATCCTTGTCTTTGAATGCAACACCTAGCCTTGAATGGAGACTTAGAATACTCAATTGCTTGAAGGAATGCTTGAATGCTTGAATTTTTGAATGTTCGAATGTCGCTTTCGCGCCTTGCTCTTGCTTATTTTATTCCTCTCTTTCTAGGAGAGGAAAAGTAGTTTATATACTTGTCAATTAGGGTTGAGAGACTGATTTTTCTGACCTTAGGCCGACCTAGAAGCATTATTTTCTGAATTGCTAACTTAAAGACCCGATGCCCAACAAGAGACCGGGCCCAAAATAGGGCCAGGGACCAGGGCGCTGGGCGCCATGGTCCCACCTCCCGGGATAGTAGGGTGCAAGGAAGGATCAAGCCAAGGTGCAGAAATATGCAGTTTTGGATGTCGCAAGCAGGTTTCGGGGTCTCCATTCAGGTTCAACATTGCGCCGCCATCACGAAGACCCAAATGCAGTCAAAATTGCAAGTGTCACAATTTTAGGATGGTACATTTAGCCCCCACTTTAGCGGGAGTATAAGCGTACGCCCATACTTCCGGTAAAGTACCAGGAAACCACATTGAAAGACTTTCACCATGTCAAGGAGGCAAGATACACCAAGCCCCCAGTGGACTAAGGATCTTACGACTTCAATTGACAAAGTAAAAGGGAAGATCATGAGGGAGATCCATGACTGCCAGTGATAAGGTTCCCTCACTATGAGTCATGCAAGAAAAATATCAAAAATTTTCAAGGCAAAGCTAAATTTGCCAAGAAACTTTCAAGTATCTTGAAGAGATATGAACGGGGTGTATGCCCCCCTATGTTAAAGCGATCGCACACACCTCATCGGGGGTGATTGCTTTAAGGTAGTGATACACATAAGAAGTGAGAAGGGAAAGGAGCACGTTATCACAAAGATTTAGCCCCCAAGTGTGAGATAAACCCAAGGATAATAGACACAAAACACAAAGCACAAGGTGACTTCGCTTTCCTCGGGGTCAGTATGCTGTATGATAATTCGTGTATATCATATGTATGTATGCATAATCATTCTTCATTCCTTAATCAAGGAAGGTCACCTAGAAGAAGGGAACACATGTGTCTTTTGAGTCAACATGAGAGAGACCAAGAGATCTCAATGCTTTGCATCGTCCTCAAGTAGTCAACACTAAGGACAACAAATAGAAGAATGAGAATAACACATAGAAGAAGTAACAAAAGAGATCAAGAGAGGAGGAGAGAGTCTGCTATGCTAATGAAACTAGTCTAGAACGTCATCTACCCCCCGATCTTGCTGATCAATATTTCGGGAAGGCAGGAAACATGCTAGAGGAGGAACATCCAACATAGCCGATGGAGCTATCACAAGATCCAAACAAGGGCTATGTTCATGTTCCAAGCCACGTTGTTCTTGTCTAGGAGCTAGGATAAGTGCTTTAGAAAATTCATTAGATAAATGGTTATCAACATCAAAGTATTCATATTCACTATCAGAAGAAAGAGGAGTAACATTTTCATCATGAATAATATTTTCATCTATATCATCATCAAGATTTATAAAAATAGGATCTTTAACTCGCACAGGATCAAGACCATCATGCATCTTATGTTTAGGAGATTTTGGCTCAATTTTCGGCTGAGGAGAAAATGGAATAATACTAGCTGAAGGTGTTTTTGGGGATTGAAAAGTTTGAGAAGCAGCTGCCTGAGCTCTAAGACGACGCTTTCGTCGGCGTTCACGTGTAGAACGATTTCATCTAGGCTTAGTAGGAAGTTGAGAAGATTGAGGAGGAGGAATGTTCTCATCCTTATCACTTGGGTGTTTAGGTTGTGGTCTCTTAGGTTGAACAATAGGAGAAGAGGAAGGTCTCTTCTCTCTATAAGAGGAAGGAGGAGGAACTGCTCCATATAAAGGACGAATATTTGGTTTAGGAAGGAGACCAAGTTCATCATGACGAGGAGGTATAGGTCTACTTTTAGAAAATTTATTAGTCATAGACGTAGTCACATTCATAGGGATGGGTTGGGAATCTTCTTGAGGAAAGACATTAGTTTTATCTTTCAAAGGAAGAACTTCCTTCTCAATAATGATAGGAATATCAAGTTTGGGTGTTCTAGGTTCACTTAGAGATAGGATCATATCTTTTTTCCACTTTTGATAAGATTTGAAAAGATGATCACTTCGCGGTGGAAGAGATTGGAATTGTTTGGGCCAAAAATAATCAACAGGAACGCTAGAAGTTCTTTCAGCTGGTTTAAAGAGACTATGATTGACAGCAACAATTTCACCATTATGGGGAAATTTCAAACACTTGTGAATAGGAGAAGCAATAGCTTTCATGGAAGATAGCCAAGGATAGCCTAGCTTCACACAAAATTGTTCAGATGATGGAATAATAGCAAAGTCCACATCAAGGTATTTGTTATGGACCTCAATAGGTAATGTAATAGAACCAATTGCAGGAGAAGAAAATGCATCAAATAGTTTCACAACCACATTTGTTTCATCATAGATCACTTGATTCAATTGCAAAGTAAAAAGAAATTCTTCAGTAATGATATTAACCATACAAGAAGGATCAATAAGCGCTCCACGGGAAGGTGTATTCTTGACTTTTGCAACTATATATAAAGGACCATCAGGTGCCCTGATAGTTTCACTGGAATCAAATGTGATGGAAGGTTCTTTAGGGATTTTCTGTTGCTCTACAAAGTTAATCACATTCGGAGTCATAGACACAAGATCATCAGGTGAGATAGAGGAATCATTAGTATCAATCACATTAGAGGTATGAGAAGGTAATGGATCAGTAAAAATCTTAAGATTTTGGTTAGGAGGAGCTACAGATGTGTTGCCTTTATCACTCACACCAGAAATAGAGATAGTATTATTATCAATCAAATCTTGAATTTTACCCTTTAAAGCAAAACATTTTTCAGTATCATGCCCAGGTTGACGATGAAATTGACAAAAAGATTTGTTATCAAAATAGGGTGAATTAATCTTTGCAGGATCTATTTGCCTTATAGGAGGAAGAGTGAGCACATTTTGTTCCAATAATTTATTCATAATACTATGCAATGATTCATTCAAAGGAGTAAACTTTCTTTCTTTCTTGAAAAACTTAGAAATAGGAGGCACACCTGATGCTGCATTCACATTGTTGTTGATGATGTTTTCATTGAACTTAATGGACTCTCTGCTCGGTTTAAACTTCCCAAATGGTTGTTGACTACTATCACCCTTATCACTCAGAGCCATAGGATTTGCTTGTTCCATTTGACTCACAGACAATTGATAATTGTGAAGAGTTGCGCACAACTGTTGGAAAGAAGTAAACTCAGAAAACAGAAGTTTTTCTCTAATATCTTTTTGTAAATTAGAAATAAAGATTCTTTGAATATCATTGTCAGGTACTGGAAAAGAAATTTGAGCATACAAATTCTTATATCTACCAATGAAATCAGTCACTCTTTCTTTAACACCTTGTTTACAATGCATTAAATCAATCAAAGTAACTTTAGGACTTATATTGTTTTGAAATTGTTGAATAAAAGCATTTGCAAGTTGTTCGAAAGAAGTAATAGAATAGGAAGGCAATGAGCAATACCATTGTAGAGCCTTATCTCTTAATGTTCTAGTAAATAGTTTTGCAAGCAACCTTTGGTCATAAGCAAAATCGATACATATTGTTTGAAAGGTCTTAACATGCATTAGAGGATCACCCTTACCATTATAAAGCTCCAACTGCGGGATTTCAACATGCTTAGGGGGGATAGCTCGAACAATGTCAAGAGAAAGTGGGCTCGCAACATCAAATGTGGGCACACTAAACTTAGATTGATTCATAGAGGCAATTTGTTGCTGTAAAGAAGAGACAGTTTGTGCAAGATTGTTAATGGTCGCTTCAGTCGAAGAGTTCATATTAGACGTGTTAGATTGTGATGGAGGTATTATGTTATTGAAAGAAGGTATTGATTGAGAGTAAGGTGGTGGGACACTATGATAGTTAGTCATAGGAGATGATTGGAAAGGAGGAACACTACAAGGAGGAATGGAAGGGTTAAATGAATTGCCCCCTTGCGTCATGTTCATTTGTGGAGATGTAATAGGAACACTCATTGAAGGAATGAATGAAGAAGTTGGATTGAATGAAGGAAGAGGGTTGATTGAAGAAGAAGGATTGCCCCCATGACTGGTGATCATAGGTGGAATGTTTTGTATTGAAGTAGTCATTATGTTTGATGTAAAAGTAGGTATACTAGCAATAGAAGTTGTCAAAGGAATAGAATGATTGACTTGAGTAGGAGGTTGTGTATAGCCTAAAGTTTCGGCACAACTCTTCATCAGCATCACATTCGAATCCACAATGTGTGCAATACCACGCAAAATATCAATTCCATTCTTATCACTTTGAACCATACGTTTTAGACCCTTAATTAATGAAAGAGTTTGACTATCGGGATATTCTTGAGACATCCATCGCTAAAAATCATCAAATTGGTTATCCAATTTCGAAAGTTGTTCTATAGGAACCTCATGGAGAGCTTCTTCATCATTAAGAGGATAAGAGGAATTACCCGTGTCCTCGTTAAATAGGCCATTCAAATTAGGTTCCATCTCCTCAGTAATTAAACCTTGGAAAGACTTAATTCTAAGGCTTCGTCTAACGAGGATAGTGTAAGTAGGGCTTATTGTTGTAAAACTCATGCACTAAAGAGAGAGAGAAGATTTTGAATTTTAGAGGTAGCAAATTTCAATAAAATCAGCCAATCTCCTAGATTTAAGCTGTTAAATACAATCAGGAAAATCTCCCGAAATTTCGGAAAAAATGTCAGGGACCGTGGCAAACGGAGTGCACACGGTCCTCGCAACTTTTTTCAAAATTTTTAGGGATGAAATTTATGATGATTTTAAAGCTAATCTGAAAAAATTGAGTGATTTTATGATCTATAGGTAGGCCAAAATAAAGTTGTAATCTCAAAGTTGAACCCTACCAAGATTGTTGAAAAAATGCAAAATTTGAATTTTGAAAAAGAGAGGGAAACTGAAATTTTAAATTTTATGTTTTTAGAGGAATACTAAAAGCAATGCCAGCTTTGAAATTTAAAAGTTGACTCAATTTCATGCAAAATTCAATTCTGAAAGTGGAAATCAAGGTTGACGCAATTAAACACTTAATTTCAAAAGTCACAAACTGCAAAAATTTGAACAAAGCATTGAAATTTCGAATGAATGCCAACACACTTTTCAGATTTAGGGCTGTAAGAAACACAATTTTAACAAAGATTTCAATTTCAATAATTTTTGAATGATTATAAGCCTTTATCCAAGCAATCACTAGACCAACTTTGACTTTAATTTTGAAAGTGTTAGAATTGATAAAATCAGCCAAAATTCTGGATTTTAGCAGAAAAATACAGTAAGATCTAGCTCCCGAAATTTTGGAAAAAATGTCGGGGACGATGGCGCTCGGGGTGCACACGGTCCTCGCAACTTTTTTCAAAATTTTCAAGGATGAGAGATATTGTGATTTTGTTGCGGAATCCAAAGTTACAGCTGATTTGGAGGTGTTTTGATTAGTGAAATTATCAGTCAAAGGTTGAATCAAGAGGGTTTTAAAAATTAGGGTTTTGACACTTAACCACTTAATTTTTAGAATTAAAGCACAAATATGATTTGACAATTTGCAATAGAAGGGTAGATCTGAAACAAGCATTAACAATTAAACATTTCACAAGCTCAATTACTAAAAAGAAAATTTTAGGGTTTTTATGCAATTAACTTCTAAAATTTGCAAAAGATCAAACATGGAAATGTAATTAAGGAAGTCAATTTTTCAGATCTAACCATGAATAATCAGAATTAGGATGTTCACGTCAGGTTCACCAAAATGTAAAGTGGAAAAATCGAACCCTAGTTGTTCCCCCCACTCCACTCCAAGGAGAGAGAAAGGAGGGTCACTAGGGTTGATGGTTTTCACTTAGGAGAGACTTTACATTCAAAAGAGGGGTTGAAACCCACCAGATCCAATCCCACACAATGCAAGACTAGATTCTAAATGAGTTTCAAGGGTTAAGACATCAAGGATACCCTCTTTTGTAAAGAATGTAGATAGAAGGATTGAACTAGGAATGCATGTAAAGTGAGAAAGATTCGCTTGTAGACGGAGATAGGGACACAGGATGAAGCTACGGACCTAAAATTAGCAGTAAAATGTCGAGATGATGCTGACCTGCAAATTTGAGCGAAATTTGACGGGACAATGGCACCCGGAGTGCACATGGTCCTCCGAAAAATCCGCGAAACGAAGGGGGATCTATTCATCTCTGCACAAGGATTCCAGATCTTCAATTACAGCCGCGTACCTGCAACCTACACACAGAAAAGAGAGGATGATTGGGGGGTTAGGGATTAGGGTTTTGCCTTTAGGTCAAACCCCAGTTTTGGAATTAACCAAGAAATGAGAATGCTGTAAATGTAAATGTTTGTAATGTAAACAAGTACTGATACCTTGTTGTAAGAATGTTTGTATTCTTACATGCAAAGGTGTAATGAATGTTGTATTTTGTATGTTGTAAGTGGTCTCCTCTTCAATGGTTGAATCCTTGTCTTTGAATCCAACACCTAGCCTTGAGTGGAGACTTAGAATACTCAATTGCTTGAAGGAATGCTTGAATGCTTGAATGTTTGAATGTTCGAATGTCGCTTTCGCGCCTTGCTCTTGCTTATTTTCTTCCTCTCTTTCTAGGAGAGGAAAAGTAGTTTATATACTTGTCAATTAGGGTTGAGAGACTGATTTTTCCGACCTTAGGCCGACCTAGAAGCATTATTTTTTGAATTGCAAACTTAAAGACCCAATGCCCAACAAGAGACCGGGCCCAAAATGGTCCCACCTCCCGGGACAGCAGGGTGCAAGGAAGGATCAGGCCAAGGTGCAAAAATATGTAGGTTTTGATGTCGCAAGCAGGTTTCGGGGTCTCCATTCAGGTTCAACGTTGCGCCGCCATCATGAAGACCCAAATGCAGTCGAAATTGCAAGTGTCACAATTTTAGGACGCTACAAGATGCTACATAGATAACAGTCTTTCCCTCTTGCTATCTATTACAAACAATGGAAAAGTTTCCATTGTCCTTTAATTCTCGTATACATTACTTGAACCTAGTCTATGTGTCTTTATGGTCAAACTCATGGAATTTTAGCAATTTAATTCTTAGTATATAGCAATAGCCTATTAGCAAGCTGACTCTAGCGAAGACAAATTTGAAAGAATTCATAAAACAAGAGTTGTCAATGACATATACTGACGCTTGAGTTTTATGTTTCTTTTGTTATAGGCTCCTTTTATGTAAGGGATAAAGAGGATCGATGGATACGAAGATGGGTTAAGAAGGGGGATATCATTATCCTCCCAGGAGGAATCTATCATCGATTTACCCTCGACACAAAAAACTACATTAATGTAAATGCTCTTTTATCTCGAGGACACTCACTATAAATCATTTCTTATATGAACTAGAGGATATTATTATTGTTTCTTTGACTTTTATCGTAGATCCTGAGGCTTTTCTAGGGCGAACCAGTCTAGACAACATACAATCATCCTTGTGAGGAGCATCCTGCTAGGTAAGAACCCTAATACTTGTAAAACCAAGATGAGAATTTCAATTTGATTGTTTTCAAGAAAACCTAAACATTCTAGTTTTACATATAAAAATGACATATTTTTGTGATGGCATGTTCCAATATGTGTTTTCTTTTGATAGATTGGTTGTAGGTTCTAGAGAGGACCCACTTCCAAACAGATAAAGTTGTTATAAATAGGCTATTGGTGAAGAATAACTGAATAAAATCAATGAAAAACCACATCAACAATAACCAACACAATCAGAAACATTAATCTAAAAATTCTTTTTAGCCCTCACCTTTCTTGACAACTTATTTATCTTTTGACAACACCAAACTGCTTGAGAAGGATCTTCTTACTCAAAAAAAAAATGTGATAAAAAACAATTGTCCAATCACTCGCATCAACATCAACAATGCTAAAATTTGATGTTGCAAGATCCAAGATGGATATTGCATAACATAGAGAAGCCATCATTTGAAGGAAACAAGAACCCAATGAAGACAGTAAGAGGGCATGAAGGCACAACCAAGGGCCATTGAGTAGAAGGCAAAGGAAAAATCTTGGAAACAAGAGGAGGAGCACTTGGAGAAGAAGGTAGGGAAAATAGCGGTCCGACCAATAGAGAAGTTGAACTCTGAGGGCAAACTACCAGAGATAGCAAGAAACTCTCTAGCCAAAGGAGGGGAGACAAAACCAACAATCTATGCTTAGGGAGGAGCTCTAGACCCCAAATCTGAAGAAAGAAACAGAGCTAAAGTAAGAGAATTGGATAACAACAAGAATGTAAAGTGCACCCCTGATTTGCTAACCAATTTTTTTTTCACTTTTCCAAGATTTAGTTTTTAGACATTATAACAAACACTTGACATGTAAATTACTCAAATAGTATGCTCTGCAAAATTCTGCAGCCAACCCTTTTTTCCAAAATACAAACAACGAGCATTACATTAAATAGTTTGCTTGCAATTCAGATCACAGTGTTTCTGATTTGAAACAAGTTTATTGATGTCTAAGTTCTAATGATATTGCATGTACTGAATTCGAGATTGTAAACACAAATATCATTCATGGATAAAAACTATTAGGAAATATATTATTAGTGTGAATTTTGTTACAGTGGTTATGAGTTGTTTTAAACAACTGACTAATTCTAGAGTCAGGTAAAACTACATGGAGAAATTTGTCAACCTTTCCTTCATTTAAACCAAGCAGTAAACCTTTATGTATATGTATATGCATATGGATATGCATTTTGAAAAGTACTCCCTTAATTTAAAAATTATTAACAATCAAATGGTTGTACTTAAATCAGTTGAGCATAATTGGTGAGGGTGATGATATGCTTTTTGATTATACCATCCACAAAATGCTCAAAATTAAATGAAAATATTTAATGAATACACAAAACTATATACATATGCATATACATATACATATACATATACATATACATATGCATATGCATATGCATATACATAAAGGTTTACTTGGTTTAAATGAAGGAAAGGTTGACAAATTTACGGTGATCTCTTTTTGACCACACCACAATTAGGACAATGATCTCATACACACTTTTTACCCTTCTCTTGGTGATTGTGCCCAATTGTGTATGTCTTTCTTATGTATGAAAATGACATTTTGCAGCTTTCCACCAATGATGTATTTGAGATGTCTTTCATTTAGATATGGCATGAGCTTAGTCCTAGAGTGAGACTAGGGAGTTGGACCATCTCAACCATGGTGCACCTGATCATATTAGCTTGAAACCATGCGCCTCATATTAGCCTCAAACCTATGCCCCCTACTGGTATGTTCTGGGGATAGAATATTATTCGTTGTACATATCAATGACTGGATAATAATAATTTTTTTTGATAAAAATATTATCATCATCAGAATTACGACAAATACCAAGCTTTCCATTGATGATGAAGTCGGCCGACATATAGCGTTCTCGTCAGTGAAAATGTTCTGGAGTCGTCGCACTTCCGACTCAAACTACACAAACATCTGACGAGGATGTTGTATGTGCGACGACACTTCGTAGTCGGATGGTCGTCGATGCCTTCGAATGCACCGACGACACAAATGTTAGACAAATAGCATCACCATCGATGTGAAGTTCCAAATTGCTGTCGACTTTGCAAGGAAATCTACTAAAGCATCCGACGGGGATGCTGCATGTCCGACGACATTTTTGACCGAAAGAGCGATCATGCCCACCATCGATAGAGTCCATGGGATTTTCATATTTCCGACAGTCAGGGCATTGTTGACAAATCTGATGATGAGTTTTCAACGGCTACTTTTGTTGGCACTATGACAAAAATTAGTCGCAATTCTGACAATCGACAATCAAAAATTAGCTCTGAATGTACTAGTGGCTATACTTAATACAATTCTTACCACTTCCTCTGAAAATTGAGGGATATTCAGTATCTCCACAAAACCTAAAGGTTCCACAATCTTATGTTTGGGTTTAACAATTCCATGTTCATCACAAATAACCTTATTAAACATTTTTATTAACTCCTCATATCCTAGGTCTTCCATATTGCAATGTATGTAAATCCTAGGGTCTTCTACAAATACTACACCCTTAGGTATTTTTGAAAAAGCTCCTACAGAGTCATATTGCTTTGCAATCTCAGGAATTATTTTGAATATGACCCTAAGGCGTTTCACATTCTCCACAATGGTAGGGTTTGGAATAAATTCAGGAATAGAAGATGAAGCAACCATTATGAAAAATACCTCTTATCCGGATGGTTGCTGAATGCTTGAAAAACACTTCTCTGATTCATCTTGAATGCCTTTACTTGATTTCATGCTCACAAAAAGTTTGAATGCTCCATGAGTTTGAAATGAGGGTTTCTTGGTGCTTTATAGCCAAAATGTTCTTTAAAACAACATTAAATGCTCACCGGTTAAGTGAAAACTTAACACACCTACCGGTAAAGAAGAAATGTATCTTCTCACCATCAACCGAGGGTAGAATACATATTTTTAAATTTTCCGCCATACCCCCAAGGGATTATTCCTTAGTTAGATGAAGAATCTCCTACCGGTGAAGGATTACTCTATTCTGCTAGTGAAGATATAGTTTCATTAGTTCTCTTATCCCTTTTCTTAATCCACTATTCAGGAACAGAAGATGAAGCAACCACTATGAAAAATACCTCTTAGCCGGATGGTTGCTGAATGCTTGAAAAACACTTCTTTGATTCGTCTTGAATGCCTTTACTCGATTTCACGCTCACAGAAAGTTTGAATGCTCGGTGAGTTTGAAATGAGGGTTTCCTGGTGCTTTATAGCCAAAATGTTCTTTAAAACAACATTAAATGCTCACCGGTTAAGTGAAAACTTAACACACCTGCCGGTAAAGAAGAAATGTATCTTCTCACCATCAACCAAGGGTAGAATACATGTTTTTAAATTTTCTGCCATACCCCCAAGGGATTATTCCTCAGTTAGATGAAGAATCTCCTACCGGTGGAGGATTACTCTGTTCTACCAGTGAAGATATAGTTTCATTAGTTCTCTTATCCCTTTTCTTAATCCACTATTTAGAAAACTCTTTCTTTACTTCTTCTACCTTCTCTTTTCCCTTCAAGCTAGATCTCATATTGTTTTCCAGTGCATTCTTGCTTCTATAGAATTTAGCAATATGTCCAATCTTGTTACAAGCATAACAAGTCACATTATCCCTCTAAATAGCCTTTCCATATCCTTGACCAGTTTGTGATTTGCATTGATTAGATAAATGTCCATATCTTCCACAAACATAGCATGTCACATTCATTCTGTAGTTTTCTAAATTATGACCAACTTTGTTGCATTTGGAACATTGGCCGGTGGGTGAATTTGTGTTCTGATAATCTATAAATCTACACTAATTTTCTCTATTACCAAATTTGTTGCAATGGAAACATTTCCCATTAAATTTGTAAGCATTAGGTTGTCCTACGGGTTTGTTCTGATCTTGATTGTTTGCAATACTCGAACTTTCTCCAACTTCAAATCCAAGTCCATTTGTATCTCCATTAGGCTTCTGACTCTTCAGCATGTCATCAAGCTCCTCTAAAATTTTCTTGAATTTTTCTTTGTTCTTATTTGCAGTAGCCGACTTATTTTCCAGTATTCCAACTTGTCTCATAAGCTCAGCTTTATCATGTTGCATGTGAATCAGATCTATCTTTAACATATCATTTTCATGACTAAGTCTCAGAATTTCATTTCCAACATCATTAAGTCTCCTAGTCAAGTCTTCTTCATTCTTCTTCCTGTCTTCAATATCTTTACATAACCTCATAGTCATATCTTGCATTTCATTCTTCATATTACTGTTTTCTTGTCTCAACTTGTCTGCAATGTTTCTAAGAGTTTCTTTTTCATCATCATCATTCTGCATCTTCTCATGAAGTTCTTTTCTTTTGTTTTGTGCTATAACTAGGTTCTTCTGAAGACCTTCAATGAATTCCTATGCAATCCTCAGATCATCTTCAAGTTTGATATTCTTCAATTTCTCTGCATCAAAATCTTCAAGAGCTCCTTCCAACTATTTTCTTAAGTTCTCCATCTGTACTGGTGTTAGAATCTTCCTCAAGTTGTTAGGCTTTTGGAAATAGAGGACCAGGCTCTGAAACCAATTGTTAGATTCAATGAGATTCCCAAAGACACTGAGAGGGGGGGTGAATCAATGTCTAACTGGTTAGCAGAATATTTAAACTTATTAATAACTTTGCATCCCAAAATAGTGTATCAGTAAATAAGAATTAATGCAACAAATAAGAATAACAGAGATAGCATAGAGAACACACCATAACACAAGATATTTAATGAGGAAACCTGGTGTGGGAAAAACCTCGGTGGGATTTGTGACCCACAATATTTACTCGTTGGCCAATGAATAAATACTACTTACAATGAGGGGCCTACACATGCAGGGAGGCCAATAGCTTAGAGCTCATTGCTCAATCACAAAATAGGAGTCACAGTGACTACAAATTAGAATATCAAAATCCAATATAATGTACTGCTCAAAACAACATCTCTCATGCCAGGTTCAGTACTAGTTTAAGCTCAGACAATAACCAAAATCTTTGATGTCAACTATATCACCTTATATAAAATTTGCCTTATCCTTCTCATCCATCCATACCTCTCTATCTATAAAAATGACCTATAAGATTTCATACATATATGAGTCTATTACAATGTACCGTGTCGGCTTACAAAAGATATTTACATTAAAATACAATAAACAAAAGTTTATTCCATGTCGGCCTGAGTGTCGGTATGCATTGTTGCCGATGTCAGTGAAGTGCCTGCTGGTGTATGTAGAAATCTATTGCTAGTGCCGGTGTCTGCCGGTTGGTTGCCAGATGATTTCCAGTTGGTTTCCATCAATGACAACATAAACTATTCTCATAAGAGTGTAGAATGCCAACAGAGAGGGTAGGTCAGGAGCCGACCTACTATAGGGGGCTATACTAGGGAGTGGTACCTGTGGATCAGTGAACAGTGTTGTACACTGAGAGTGTGCCATCTCACAGGAAACATAGCCAATAGCCCGCATAGAGCCAACAGATAGCCAGATCGACGGGTTTTAGGCCACCTAGAGTAGGGGGAGCAGGAGGATCCGAGGAGGAGGTCCTGAGGAGGGAGCTAGGGAGATAGGTGGAGAGAGATCGCTCCATTTTGTCTTGACCCTTCGGGGTGATCATTGTATTATGACATACATATTCATTTTTTTGGAGCTTATATATATGATTTTGGAGGCAGTGATACATGTATCTTATTATGATGGACTCTATTTATTTTATGATGTGATGCATGGATGATGATTATGGATATATTATGCCGACCTATTTATGATGTAGGATGAATGCTTATATAAATTTGTTAATGATGTGTTATTGACATGTTTATGGATGTAGGAAGGATGCATGTGCATGTGTGTATGATATGTTGTGGATGCAGGAAGAATGATTATGGAGGTGCACATGTTTTTGAGATGTTTTGATGTGTATATATGTTGTATATGGGGATGTATGATGGATATGATGATGTGCAAAAATGAATGTGATGTGGATGCAAATGATTTATGATAAATGATAAATTAGTCTAAATGAGTAATTAATGCAATCTAAAATGAGGAATGAATGATAAATATAATGCCACTTACACAAATAATGCAATGTAAATGATTAATGCTATGCAAATGATGCGATCTAAATGAATGAATAATGTAATGTAAATGCAAGATGGACAATGAATGTAAACTAAGTGAATGAATTAATGCCATCTAATAGGAATGGATGGTTTAACGTAAATGACATATGCAAGATGGGTGTAGGATGTAATATGGTCTAAATTTAATGTAAGTGGTTAATGCTTGTGAAAATGATAATCTAAGTGAACAATGTAATGGCATGAATAGATAATGCAATCTAGATAAATAATAAAATGAATGATGCCACATAAGTGGATAATGAAATGAATGGATAATGAAGAATGTTTTTGTGAATATGCTAACAATAGTACAATGATCTTAGATAGAAATAGAAGAATAAGGGAGGGGCAGGAAAATTCAAGACTCCACGGGGTTATTAGATGGATAGAATTAGGAATTTTCAAAATGATGGGGAGAGTTGTGCACAAAAATGTGGAGAGCCAACCTAGTTTAATATTTCCCTAGGTAACCCACACCACTGATTATAGGAACTAGGATTCCATGAGAAACCAAAGGCGTGGACTGACTCACAGTCAAACGGGAATTTTGATGGGGTTCACCTAGCTTGCCCTCACTCCACCTAGTTGGTGTTGCTCAGTTCCACCAATCTCTCCAGTTCTAGCTATGTTTTAACAGCTCCAAGTCCTTCTCAATCTCTTATAGGGCTTTCTTCTTTCCAATCTCAAGGTGTTTGCATCAAGTGTTTAATTAGGAACCCTACTAATTCAAAGTGTTTCCCACATGGTCTTTCTTGTTGTCTTGTCTTCTAGTTGTTAATTTTACCTCCTGCTATTGTGAGTTGTTGCAGAGATGTGAAGGTGGCTTTTAACATGAAATGATTATAGGTCCATTTGTGGTTTGCATCCATCATTCTTCTTACCGATTTCACCATTTTGCTTAGAAAAAAGGCTAAAAGGAATGAGCCCCTATTAGGCCTCCAAAATCCGGTTTTTGAGGGTTTAGTGGAAAATGGTAACCAAAAGACCCTGCAAAAAGGTTTTATTTTCTTCAATCATACACCTATCCCCAAGTGATTTTGGTTTCCCAACTCACCGTACAATGCCCTAACCCAAAAATGAGGGTTTACAAGGGTTTTTAGGCCTCTAAACCGGTAGTGACTGGTCAAGTTTGTGAAATGAGCATCAAAAGGTCTTGTCAAGGCTTCTCCTTGCAATGGAAACTCTATATGGACTTCATGGACCCCTTCAAAAGGTTAGGTTGAGGTTTTGTGCTCACCCCTACACTATGCACTCAAATTTCACCCTGTCTTCTCTAGCCAGGTTGCTCCTGGACTCGCCTAGAGCAAGGAGGTAGCCATATCAAACATTACTTCCAAAACTTATTCCTACATATGTACACTATACAATTGGTTGCCTCCCATGTCCCAATAGGCCATGATGGTAGCACAAAGGTATTTAATGGGGCAACCATTTTACAACAAATTGCTATGTACAAGCCAAAACTGGCTATTTGAAAACAAAACTATGAAAACACCAACAAACACTAAATAAAAAGATGGAAATAAATCAAATGACTCTGAAACACACCAAAGAAACTCAATCCATTACTGGATCAATGGATTCAATCCATTTTTATTCACATTGTAAGCAAAATAAGCCAAAATATTGTCAAACAATCTGAAAATGAGTAGTTTCAGATTGTTGATCATACAAAAATAAACTTCCAACCTTGGTAACCATACAAGAGGAGGTTTTTATAGTCTTCCCCATGTGTGGAGGCATTCTAGGGTGTTTTTCTATCCATAACTCCATCACTAAGCATTTTAGGACAAAAATTGTCATGACAACTTTCAAAAGTTGTCATGACAACTTTTACAACTTTGCACTTTTTGCTTTGTCAACCTATGAAACCTATTTCAAGTCATTACTCATGAATTTTTAAGTATTCCTAAGACTATCCTAAACCTCTCTAATTCTCATACCAATTTTTTCCATTTTTGACCATCAAGAAGGTCAATTTCCTACTCAAACTACTACCTATGCACAAAGTGCAAAACTACGAAGAAAACCAACTCACCTAGGCTTACACTTGACTCAAAAAAAAAATCACACTCACTCTTTGGACCCTAATGGAGTCCTTATTAAGTACCTAACTTGTCTAAGGTCAGTACAAGACAAAATTAAGAAAAGACCTAAAGCCTAAGTCCTAGGTGCTCCTGCACCATTCTCCCAAACAAAAGAAAACTAAGTCACCTCCTTGGGAATCAGATTCTGATCAATGCCTAACTTCTTAAACACTATCTCAAGTACCCATGCAACTTCAACATCATCCATACCCTGCCACTTGATTAGGTGCTCCCAATAGATTTTATGCCTTGTCTTCTTAGCGATCCTTGAACTCGATACCTTATCAGCCTTTGGATTTGGTTTTGCTAGTAATTGAAGGTTGTTTGTATCATCTAATAACTCTGAGTGACTACAATATGAACCTTGAATTGGTCCCTTGTAAGAAACTAAGTTTTCTATGTTCAAAACCAGTGACAATCCTATGTCATTAGGTAGGTCCACCTTGTATGCATTTTCTCCATATTTTGCTAGAATGGCACATGGACCCAACCTTCTCATTTGCAACTTTTTAGGTTGTCCTTGTTGTAACCTTGCTTTGTTTAGGTGCACCATGACAAGATCTCCTACTTGGAATTGTAGGTTCTTCCTTTTCTCATCAACTTTTTGCTTTACCTTACTTGTGTTCTCCATCAATGCTTGCTTGATTGATTCATGTACCTCCTTCATTGACTGAGCAAAGTCTTCTGCATATCCAATTCTTGTTGCTGCATTACCTAAGTCTCTCAAATTGAAAATACCTCTTGGGGGAAGGCCATAGACTACTTCAAAAGGACTCTTGCTTGTGGTTATATTTATTGTGTCATTGTAAGCATACTCAGCTTGTGAAAGTACTTGATCCCATGTCTGACCATACTCTTTGGTAAGGCACCTCAACAAGTTCCCCAAGCTCCTATTAACCACTTCGGTCTTCCCATTTGTTTGAGGATGGTAGGCCGATCCAAAAGATAGGTTGGTGACAAGCTTTTGCCAAAGTGTCTTCCAAAAATGACTCATGAAATTTGAGTCCCTATCTGAAACAATGCTCATGGGTAAACCATGTATCCTTATCACTTCTTTGAAGAACAATTGAGCTATTTGGTATGCATCATGAGTAGTCCTGCAAGGTACAGAGTGGCCCATCTTACTAAATCTATCTACAATGACATAAATGCTATCAAATCCCTACTTTTTCCTTGGTAAACCTACTACAAATTCCATACTAATTCACTCCCAAGGTCTATTTGGTATGGGAAGAGGTTGGAATAAACCAGCATTTGAAGAAGTACCTTTGGCCTTTTGACAAACTATACAAGTCTCCACATACTTTTTCACATCTTGACTCATCCTAGGCCAGTAGTAATACCTCTGAACCAACTCTTGAGTCTTATTGACTCCAAAATGACCACTAAGGCTATCATTATGCTTCTCTTGTATGAGATTCTCTCATTGACTCTCTAGGCACACAAATTTGTCCACCTCTAAACAATAGTCCATCTTGCAAAGTAAAATCTAAATACTCACTATGAAAATAATTTTGATACTCTTTACACACCTTGTAGGCATTTTAGAAGTCTTCATCATCTGGGTATAGATCTCTAAACCTGTCACACCTATGCTCCTCAACTGAATTTCTTGGATTGTCAAGAGTCTTCTGCTCAATGCATCAACAACCCAATTTAACTATCATTTTTTGTGCTTGATTGTGAATGTGTAGGCTTGCATGTACTCCACCCATTTCATGTGTTTATGACTGAGTTTATCTTGTGAGTTAAGAAATCTTAGAGCTTGGTTGTCCGTATAGACTACAATGTTGGTATTTTTGATATGTTGATATGGTTTTGTCATTGATGCAAACACTTGTCAACACCTATCAACACTTATCAACACTTGGAGATTCTTGATTATGTTCACTGGCATGTCAATGAATTATGCACAGTCATCGGTATCTAGTTTACTGATAGGTTATATTGTTCACTGGCACTTGGAATGACTTGGAGATTACTTGGTTATGTCAAAGACATTGTGTGGACTCTTTATTTTGGTGATTTTTTCATTGGTCTATTCGGGTTTGCATATTTGTTGTTATCGGCAAAAAGGTCCAGGTTATGCATCGGCAAGCATATCTATTCCAGATTAGCACGACATGTCATGAAGATGATTTGTTATTATTGCAAATGCATTGAGCTGACATGATGCATTGGATATTGATTCATTTGTAATTGATTTTATTGTAATATCTTTAGTGAGCCGACCTACTCATTTGGTCTTAGGTTATGTTATAAATGTAAGATCTCATTTATGAGATTGATATACGATTGGAAAAAGGATTGTAATAAGGTATATGAGAATATAAGCAGAGTTATACATGCAGACATCATTCAAGATTGAAGGAAGGTTTGAAGAAGGCAAATCAGAGCTTAATCGGTACTGAATCCAGCATATGAAGATGCTATTTTGAGCAGTACATTATCATTGGATATAATGATCCAATTGTAGTCAGTGTGACTTCCATTTTGTGATTGAGCAGTGACCTCTAGACAACTGGCCTTTCTGCATGTGCAGACTCCATTCTATACACACATACTATCTGCAGTAGTATCATCTGATTGTGGGTAAGGTTTTCCACCGTTGTTTTTCCCCTTACAAGGTTTCCACATACAAATATCTATGTTATGTGTTGTGGATGTTATTTTCTTTATGTTTCATGCATTAAATATGTAATAAGTATAGTTGAGAAATACGACAAGCAAATATGTTTTGTCATTAAAAGATATGAAACCTTGATGGAAGTAGTAAGCCCTAGAACTATTTGGGTTACTGAAATGGGTTATGAGGTTGATCTACATGTTCTGGAAACATATGCAAAAGCACTGCTTGAAGCACCTAGAGAACCATTAGAGGAAATAGTTGGAAGTGCTGAAACCATAGCTAGTAAAGTGTCAGTGGAGAAAAATAAGAAGAAAAGAGACAAATTCATTAGGGATGCATCTAAGAAAGCACAAGGAATCAAAGAGAATGTCATCAACCTTAGTGGCATATCAGGTAGTGAGCTTGATGGACTTCAACTAGAGGCACATATTTCATTGGTTGACACATCTTCTAACAGTGATAGTGGGAAGGCTGCTGAGTTCAAAAGAGTGGAAAGGAAAAGGAAAGCCTCACTAGTACCTTCTCCTACTCCGAAGAAAACAAGAACTTTAAGGAAGAAACAACAGGCGGTTAGGGAACCCAAGAAGAAGCTTACTCCAAAGAGAAAATGAACACTGGTTACCCATTCATTGAATGATTTACTGAATGAAATAACAGAGGAAGGCAATCTATCTAATGTGAATAAATGGTATACTTCTTCAAATGATACTGACAGAAACACTATTGAAGAAAGCATTGTTCTTCATTTAGACATTTATAAGAAAGTTTTGATTGAAGTTGTTGATGAGATACCAAATGATCTCTACATGAAACTAGAAGCTAAAAGGCTATCAGTGATGGAATTAGACAAGAAACTGAAAGTTGAAGCACTCTTGGTTGTTCATCTGGTTAACTCCAAAGAAGAAATTGATGAACTTATTTTAGAGGCTAACCGATTAGTATTTGCTAGTGGACATCAGCAAGTGAGCCTCATGGCTGGATGAGTGAAGGAAATTGCAGATGGAACAACGAATAATTGGGACATATTATTTGTAGAGAAAGAAAAACAAGAGGAAATGAATAGACCTAAGAACACTTTTAAGGTTTATTAGAAAGACAAAGGTAAAGGAAAAATTGGTGGTGTTCCAAACATTAAGATTACTGACAATCTTCCACCGCCACCTTTGGATACTGCACCGGTACACTCAAAAGATCCACTGGTTATTGACACTAAAGGAATAAGACATGATGATACTAATCATGAGTCAGAGATACTTGTTACAATGAATGTGGATACTCGAGAGGTAAAAATAGTTGTGGATAAGGAAACCTCTAAAGGTAAGGTAGACAATGTTGACAATAGCAACATAGCAGAGGAACCTATACAAACTGTTGAAACTAAGAAATCAACACAAATAGAGCAACCAACAGAAACTGAAAAACCTACTGACGATAAAGGTACTAGCACAGGGCCACTGGAGATTGAGAATCCAACAATAGAACTTTCAGAGAAACAAATAGAGGCAGAGGTACACACAAAGACTGAGAAACCAACAATCACAGAAACATTGCAACAGTCTAAGAAACCTTTACAGGTTGAGATGCAAACACAGACTGATCCACTAGAAGAAAATGCAAGCAAATTGGACACATCTGATGGAAGCAAAGAGATAATAAAAATGATTGGTCAGACATCCGACACATCTACAGGTAAATTCAAACCTACCAATCTTATAGAGGTACTTTTGGATTCAATTAAGAAGATAATGGATTGCAATGCTTTGGCCTACAAGGCATTTGACAACACATTACCTATTCTTAAGTTGATTGCAACAAATTGCAACACATAGCACATTAAGGATTCTTTAGGTAAATTGGACACATTGTCCAAATTTATTGCTGATAATGTAATAACTATTGATAAGGTGAATGAGGACACAATTAAGGAGAGTGTTGAAAAAGAGAAAAACACATTCTTTGAAGACACTATAAAGAAATGTATAGATCATGTAAATACATTATTACTGGTACTTAACTCTACAATTTTGGAGTACAAGGAGCTATATAGGCAAACATGCAAACCTCACCTTTTGATAGAGCACTTAGACGAGGAGATCAAGAAAACATAGAAAGAAATTGATGACATAGTAGATATTATAATTGGTTCATCTAGACAGATATTAGTTTTTGAGTAGGAAATGGCAGGTTTTGAGGAGAAGTTAGAGAAACTTGAGAAATAAAGGCAAGGATAAGGTCAAATACCTAGGAACTTAAAAATAAACTTGGTCCTAAGTTGGAAAATATTATCACTTAGAGAATTGAAATATCTAAGGTTTTAATTCAAGGAGAGTGATCACCAGAATATCACATGCATTATCTCACTGACATGATCCAACAAACTGAGGCAACTTTGAATAATAGCAAAAGGTTTATGCAGAGCCTGAATTTAGTTGTGGTTGATATTTTTCAGATTGTAACCAACTGGTTATAGACTTTGAGGTGAAATTTTTGAACTCGTTTGATGTCAAAGGGGGAGTAGTGGAGAGAAAAATACATGTATAGAGAAGATCACTTGCTTAGGGGGAGCACATCATTTTGGAATATTTTTGGACTTCAGTTTTTGGAAACAATTTCTAGATTTTTCTCATGAGTGTTGCCATCAATGCCAAAGGTGGAGATTGTTGGAATTCTACACTCTTATGAGAATAGTTGATGTTGTCATTGATGGCAATCAACTGGCAATTATCTGGCAACCAACCGACAGACACCAACACTGACAATATATTTCTACATACATCGGCAGGCACTTGACTGACATCAGCAACAATGCATACCGAAACTTAGGCCGATATGGAATAAACTTTTGTTTATTGTATTTTAATGTAAATATCTTTTGTAAGCCGACATGGTACATTGTAATAGACTCATATATGTATGAGATATTATAGGTCACTTTTATAAATAGAGAGGTATGGATGTATGAGAAGGATAAGGCAAATTTTGTATAAGGTGATATAGTTGACAATGAAGGTTTTGGTTATTGTCTGAGCTTAAACTGGTACTAAACCTGGCATGAGAGATGTTGTTTTGAGCAGTACATTGTATTGGATTTTGATAATCCATTTTGTAGTCAATGTGACTCCTATTTTGTGATTGAGCAGTGAGCTCTAGGCAGTTGGCCTCCCTGCATGTGTACGCCCCTCATTCTAAGTAGTATTTATTCATTTGCTAGCTAGTAAATATTGTGGGTCACAAATCCCACTGAGGTTTTTCCCACATAAGTTTTTTCTCGTTAAATATCTTGTGTTATGGTGTGTTCTCTATGTTGTCTTTGTTATTCTTATTTGCTACATTAATTCTTATTTACTGGTACACTGTTTTGGGATGCAAAGTTATTAATAAGTTTAAATATTCTTCTAACCGGTTAGACACTTATTCACCCCCCCCTCACAGTGTATTTGGGACTGTCATTGAATCTAACACTCTATGCCCTCTCTCTCTCTATTGTGTCATATCAAAATACAGCTGCCCAAACCCTGTAGGAACCAACATCTAACGTGCCACATCCCTCTCCCCCCGCAGTCGTGTGGCATCTACCTCTACCCTCTGCACTCAGCCCCACAACTCCTCGCAGAGAATGTCCTATAAGGCATCAATGATGGTCCCTGACCATGCCTCCTCTAGCATCTACTCATACTCCTCCCTATCCCTCCTCTGATCATCTACCTCCATCCTCGCAGTATGAAGGATCTCTCTCAAGTATGCTATCTCCCACTAAAACCGATCCACCTCTGCCTCCTGGCCCTCTCTATATGTAGCTCATCCTCAAGCGAGTGTAGTCTCACCCAGGTGGCATCTCTCTACTGCTGGAGTCTGTCAAAATCATCCTGTGACTCCTCCCCTATCCTTTGACCTTGCACCCTGTACCTATGCCTCTGGAATGTCCATCGGTATGGCCTCCTCTCCACAACCATCCCCTCCCTTAGCTTCCTCGCCTGTTGCTAGTGATCATGTCTATCCTTGTCCTACCTCAGGCTCTCTCCTCCATACCACCCTAACCCTCCTCTTCTCTCTGTCCACACCCCTCCCTATTGCAACCACAACCCTCTCACTTGGTCCATCATCCTCTTTGTTGACTACCTCATCTACTATCAGCTAGAACTTTTCATCCTCCAAAACCCCAAGAATGGTAAGACACATTGGAAAATGTCCCTCCCACTAGCTCTTGTATCCTCCAGTGGTCCCTAGATCCTCTCCTCCTCTGATCCTCTCATCCCAAACTGAATATGGTGCCATTTGGAAACTAATCTTGCCCTCCAATGGACTCACTGTCAGACCCCAAAACCTCTCCTCTTGTGTTGTCCAAGGATACAATGGTATGTCTCCCACTATGTCCTAGACCAAGCCGAATTGGCTCGCTACTCTATAAGGGGTGTAATACTCCATAATATACAAAGACCTACCAAACAACCACATCTCCACTCCAGCCCAGTGTAGCTGCCAATCCCCCCTCCATATCTCACTATCCAAAAATGGTCGCCATGTGAACTGCAAGAGCTCGTAAAAAATTCAACGCTAAAACAATATTGATCCTATCCAGGTATAATGTAGCAAGCCCCTGTACCTATCTATATATGGTTGTTGATCCCACCTATCCTATAGACCTAGTGGTCGTGTAACTTCTATGTGCCCCGAAGCCCAGATATGTGGAAGTGTAACTCCTCCAGATAAGCACGCATACTTCCTGTACACCACGAGATGCATATCATGGTACAACTCAGCCAACATCATGGCTCCCTAGGCATACTCTGCACAATCATGAATCATATAATAAACACACCTGCTCCATCCAACAAAAAACCCATATCCTCCAAGATCAGGTATAATCCATCTACTCAAAAATCCATAAATCACAAGTACTAGATGAGGAATATATTAGATACCCATCACCCTGCCTAAATGCATCCTAATCCTATCCAGCATCAACAGGGCCTCATACTCGGAAACCTCCTACAGGTAAAAATCTACTACATCTAAGTGGTACTCTAGAATGATGCCATGAATGGAGATCATCAAGATTCTCCATACATCTAGTAGAGTCACCATCCCCTCGCTAGTAGGTAGATGGAAGGTGTTATACCTACTATCCCACCTCTCTACTAAAGCTATCATCATCATCATGTGGGCTCGAATCCTCGACCACCTACCAACAAAATGCAACACCACAACAACTAGGAAATCAATAAACTGGATGAGGTATATGATAGTGAAGGGGAACCGATCACTGATCAAATGGACCCTATTGATGTTGATGCCTTAAATGGTGAAAATGTTACTCCGGGTACACCATCAGAAGCAGAAGGATAGGAGAAAAAGGAAGAAGAAAAGAAGAAATAGGTAGAAGAGGAGGAAAAGAGAAAAGAAGAGGAAAAGATAAAAGAAGAGGAGAATAGGAAACAAGAGGAAGAGAAGACGAAGAAGGAAGTAGAAAAGAAAGAAGAAGAGAAATGAAAGGAAGAGGAAAAGAAACAGGAAGAGGAGAAGAGAAAGGAAGAGGAGAAGAGGAAGTAGGAAGAGGAGAAGAAGAAGAAGGATGAAGAAGAAGAGAAGTAGAGGGAAGAAGAGAAAAGAAAGACAGAGGAAGAGGAGAAAAAGAAGGCAGAAGAGGACAAGATAAGAGCTAAAGAGAAGGAGGAAGCGACATAGAGCACAAGAGTGGAGACCCCAAAGGGAACCAGTAGTCAAGCCAAACTGGCTGACATTACCAGTCCCATTGACCTCCAATCTGCAAACAACTTGGAGCTGCTACAAAGCATGAAGCTTGCTCAAGAACGCCTGGAAGTGATAAGGAGGAATAAGGAGCAAGACGTGATTCAAGCTGTGGTGGACACTCTTACCGGTTTGATACCCAGTACCAACCTCCCTAGTACCAATTCCTCTCTGGCCCAACTGAAACTCTTATGCACAGTTGTGGAGGACCAGGTACAAACCTTGGAAGAAGTTGCTGAAGCCAGTGCACAAAAGAAGCATCAAAAGGCTCTGAACACTGCCTTGGTGAAGAAGTTGAATGAGCTTCAGACAGAACTTCAGAAAGCACAGAAAGACATCAGGCATGCTCTAGATGAGGGGAATCTGTTTCTCAGTAAGATAAGCCAACCCCATTTATTATGTGATGATGTGCTTGGTCAAAAAGAAAAGATACAATCTGACTTGTAGTCATACATAAGCACCTTCAAGCTGCCATATGATTCCTTCACCGCTTATGGGCAAACTGTTCACCGGTTTCAAATCCAATCTACAAAAATAGAGTTAGAGATCAGCAACCGAAATGCTATCTCAATCTGGATGGCCTAACGGTCACTCAAGAGATGAGTACCCTGGATGCCATGGAAGAATAGGTCTATCAGATGCAAATGGAGGGTGAGGTTGCTACCTCATTGCTTGAGTCATGGTCCTTATCCATGAAGCAATTTATGTAGGACTTTAAATTAGTTTTTGACAAGTTTCACTCTTTATTGTCATAAGCACTTATTATTTTTGCTAATGGAAACAAGGGTTATTCAGCTTTACTTTGTCATTGTTGGGAAAGGGGGAGAAGTATTCATGTATTTAAAATTTTGATGCATGCTATGTATACTTTCATGTTTATCTCTGGAAGGGAGTAGTATACATTTTTTTTTTCTGCAAAGGGATAGTGTATATGCTTAGGGGGAGTAATTTTGATTATGGCATTTTTTTTGTAAAACACTTAGATGTCAAAAATTTTCCTAAGTGTTGCCATCAATGCCAAAGGGGGAGATTGTTGCCATTTTTGATGATTATGTTGTGATTGTCATTGATGGACACACACTTGCTATGAGATCACTTTTTGAATGTATGAGTTATGCTTAACCGATATTTGTTCCAAACTGGTATTATGTTGTAGTCTTTAGACTATCGGTGTTTTGTAGAAAGTGTTCACCGATCTCAAGTGGCATGAAGAGCTCAAGCAGTTCGAGGATCTCAAGTGGAGTAGAGAAAAGGAGCTAAAAGTGGCAGTTATCATTTTTCCAGTCTTCATTTCTGTCAACCGGTAATCTGTTTAATAATTGAACTGGTATTACTCTGAGTTACCAACCGGTAATCGATAATGTTGTATAAACTGGTAATACTCTGTGATGAGTTACCAGTTGGTATTTTTGTGATGAGTTACCATCCATCGACACTTTGACGGTGATTTTGTGTCATGCTACCAAATGTGTCTAGATACACTAAACCTAGGGACTTGCAATGTAATCCTATTGGACTGACATGAAATCAAATTCCTTTTTTAAGGACATCATGTCTAGGGTTTTAGTAGTTGTTAGGGTTTAAGGTGATTGTTGAGATTGTTCTATGTGCGATTATATAAGGAGAATAGGTCTGTGTGAAGTGTCTGAAGATTGAAGTAATGCTATAATGCATTAATAATGAGCTATCAAGGATTTAACCAAGCATATTGTGCTAGTATTTAGATCACTCACTTTTTGATTACTCACATCTTCCACAAGTATTGAAACCCTTAACCGGGTAGGCTTGGCAGAGCCTTTGTAAATCCTCTAACAAGGTGGTTCACAACTGTGGATCCGAAATCCTCTCACAAGGTAGTCTTTAATCAAACTTATCTCCTAACAGAGATTGAGATTCCTAACAGAATATGTTCTGGTAAAGAACATTGTATGTCCTTAACCGGTCTGACCCTAACCGGTCTAGTTACTATTCTGCAGATAGTTACTTGTGAGTTTCATCTCACCGTGGTTTTTCCCATTTGGGTTTCTACGTCAAAATCTCTTGTGTTATGGTGATTGTGCTTCTGTGGGTGAATGCCTTATTTGTTGTTTGGTTCGCATTTGTGTTAACTGGTGTGTTTGCAAAACTATTTTACCGGTTTATTGCTAGACTAATAAAGTGTTTGAGTTCATTAATTTTTGGTATTCTAATTCACCCCCCCCTCTTAGTATTCATCAATTGGTATCAGAGCCTACCTTTCTATAAGTCTAAGCACTTGGAAAGAGATATGGGGGAATACACTATGAGGGAACTTACTCATCAGCTCACTTAGACTGAGCAAGCCTATAATGAACTTAAAGTCGGATATAAGGCCTCTCAGTCAAAAAGAAGAGAGCATGCTAAACAACTGATGGAGCTAACTGAAAACAGTTCTTCTGATGAAGCGGACATGGAAGCCCTAGTTCAAGAAGTGGAAAAACTAAATGAATCCAATACCAACCTAAGAAAGGAGTTGGAAGGACTGACTATCCGAATGTGTCAAGAGCTTGAGAATCAGAGGAAAACTTAAGATCTGGTAAAAGACAAAGATCATGAGATCTCCAAGCTAAAGCAAGAAATCAGTTCACTTACTGCTCATCTTCAAGAAAGAAAAGTGGAAAAAGAAGAAATGAAAGGCAAACTAAACTTGGATATCTCTGAGAATGCAATCTTGAAGGAATCCAATGCTGCTATTTCCAAAGAACTCACTGAGTCAAAGGAAATACTTGCCAAATTCAATAAGAGCACTGTTAAGCTAGAGCAAAAGCTTGAATCAGCTAAACTGGTAAAGAATACTAATGGACTTGGTTTCTCTGAATATGAGGAAGGTGAGACCTCTAGAACAAAAGATGGAGCATCAAAGAAGCAACCGACACAAAAGGATAAAGGTAAGCAGAAGTTCAAACCTGTTTGCTTTAATTGTCTCAAGGAAGGACACACTACCAATGTATGTAGAAGTAAGGCTCACAATAATTTTCCTTATTTTCTAAATGATAAGCCTAGACCCAATAGATTCAATGGTAATTGTTATGCATGCAATAAGTTTGGGCATAGAGCATTTGAATGCAGGTTTGTCATGCACAACACCGGAAGGTATCCTCAAAGAAGTCAAGGAATTTTTCCTGAACCCTCTGGGAACTGGAATCCAAACTGGTTTAATACCTATAATCATTAGTTAGGTAGCGGTGGCTATCAAGCAGCAACTGGATGGAGAGCAACCTATTTGATTTGTCATGGTCATGGTCACACTACTACAACATGCAGAAGGAAGAATGGAAACATGAATAATGGACCTTGGAGAGCACCTGGAATGGTTTGCTATCATTGCAACAAACTGGGTCATACAACAAGATTCTACAGAACTAGAAAGAACATATCAGATGATATACCAGTCACTCCGGAAGGAAAGATTGATGTTGAGACTGTTCAATTAGACATGAAGACAACATGGAAGAAGAAATCCGATGAAGTGTTACAAGAGGAACTGGTTTCTACACCTAGTGTGGAAGTTGCTGAACTGGCAAACTAAGCTTTAGAAAAGCTTAAGGGGAGCAAACGGTGAAATGTTTTGAACCCCCGATCTACATCGGTAAAAGACCTTAACCGACATGTGATACCTATCGTTTGGCAGAATACTGAAAATGGTAAAATGCAAATTAGGGTTTACACCCTTGTAGTGGAGCATTTATTATGGTAGGTGAAGAATCTGTTTAAAAGGAATTTTCAAGTCATTTTTCACTTATCATCTTTTGAGCGAAGAAGTTTTCAAGTGCAGAGCGATGAAAGGAAACTTGCATTGCGATTCAAAGAGTTTTCAAAACATTGAAGAAGAATCAGAAGCTAATATTAGTTGGTCAAGTGTAGAACACAAAGCGTTATTGCAGCAACTGAAGGAGTGTGTGGCAAAGTGGAATCTGCAAGCCCTAAATTTTGATTTATGAAGGTATTTTTAAAATTTCTCTATTTATCATGGCCTCCGCATCACACTCTAGTTCTAGTGCACCCGTTGATTCAGTAGATTTCATCCAACGGAAGGCAAAATATAATGCCCTATCCCAAATACCCATTGGAGTCATAGTTGAGGAAGGCATTTTAGATTATATTGAATGCAAAATTGAAGACCTAGGATCTCTAATGATCCATTCTCAGTTAAGCCTATTCTGTGGGAAGGAAAAAAGGATTAAACTAGAATACAACTTTTTGGAAAAGAAAAAGCTTCACAATGCGGTCTATTTCCTTGAAGAGTTTACAGATGATCATATCCGCATCATTTTGAACAGAGTGCACGGTGACAAAATTTACTTAGAGTGGACACACAACATCACACCGAAAGCAATTCATGTCATCACTGGTTTCTGTAACGTCAGTGAAGTGCTAGCCCTAAGGAAGTTCAGTAAGACCGAAATGACCAAGCTCACCAATTTTGTGAGCGACCAATGGGGAATGACCATCACTCCCATCAAGGACAATCTAGTCAAGTATGCCTGCATGGTAATAGGTTACTGGACATTCTATGCTAGCAGGATCAACTCTGTCTTTGCTGCAATGGTAAATGTTGCCTACAGGATGATCAAAAAAGATGCCTCATTTGATTTATGCACCTGTATGCATAGGCAACTTCTGGTAAACCTAAAGTCAATTAAACAGGACAATGCCTTAAGATTTAAGTTTGGACAATTGTTGGTTGGGTTGTTCTTATACTTCCAAGGTTACTTCCCAGGAGTTGGAGATATTCATGTTAGGGTTCCCAAAGATACTGAGAGGGGGGGGTGAATCAGTATCTGACCAGTAACGAAATTTTCTTAAAACTGAATATGCAGAATACAAAGTAATAGTACACCGGTATGCAAGAATTAATGCAAATAACAGAATCAAAAGCATCCACATGAAAAGAACACCATAACACAAGATGTTTAACGAGGAAACCTAGTGTGGGAAAAACCTCGGTGGGATTTGTGACCCACAATATTCACTTACTGGCCAATAAGAGAATATTACTTACAATAGGGGCCTGCACATGAAGGAAGGCCAACTACCTAGAGCTCATTGCTCAATAAGAAGTCGCACTAACTTACAATGAGGATTTACACAAATCCAATATTCTATACTGCTTTACAATAGCATCTTCAATGCCAGATTCAGTACCGGTTCTTGCTCTATTCTTTACATATACCCTTGACCTACAATTCGCACATTAGGTTTGCCTTATAATTTATTTATTGCATTCTATCCATATCCTACAAATATCTACAATGATCTCTTTTATATACAAGAGCCATTTTACAATTTACCAAGTCGGCTTACAATGATAAACAAAATATTACATATCAAAAATCCTGTCACCCTCTATGTCGGTATACATATTTCCTTCTGTGTTGGTGTACATCTTCTATGCCGGTGCCGGTGTAGATTGATCTTCTGATGCCAGTGCATTATCTTGCCTGTGTTATACTTTGCCGATATAATGTCTTACCGGTGCCATAGGATTGCAAGGTTGCCTGTATAATGCTTTGCCGGTATAATGTCTTGCCAGTGCCATAGGACTGCAAGGTGGCCTGTATAATGCTTTGCCGGTATAATGTCTTGCCGGTGCCATAGGATTGCAAGGTTGCCTGTATAATGCTTTGCCGGTAATGTCTTGCCGGTGCCATAGGATTGCAAGGTTGCCATCAATGACAAAACCTTCAATCACACACAATGTCTCATTGGAGTGTCCATATGCCAACAATCTCCCCCTTTGGCATTGATGGCAACACTCATGAGAAATTTCAAAAAGATATCCAAAAATGTGTATATTATAAAAAATGTGAGAGCTCCCCCTAAGCATGTGATCCCTATGTTTTGAATTTTCTCATCTACTACTCCTTCTTTGGTATCAATGACAAAGGTTAGTAGATTTTGTAGTTGTACCAATTTATAACCTCAACCTTGTAGTTGGGTAGTTATTATCTGAAGAATGTCTCCCAAAATTAAGTTTATACCATCCATAAAATTCTTGCTCCCCTTTATTGCTATCGCAGTTCTGTATACTGTACCGGTGAGATGTTGTAAGTTCTCTACCAGTGTCTTGCTACCCTGTGTTAGTGCCTCTAAGATTTCCTTACGCAGAGATGCTAAATAGTCCAATCTTGGACTTAGTTTAGATCTCAAAAATTTTGCCTTGTTTATTATTTTCTCTTTTTCTCTTTCTAATTTGAGCAGTTCTTCCTCAAAATTTGTTATCTTTTCCTCAAAAACTGATAGTGTATCAGGTGAGTTAACAAAATTATCAGCCAGTTTATTGATCTCTTCCTGTACCTTGCTCATCTTTTTGTCTACATCTGTGGTCAAAAAGTTTATCTTACAGGTGTCTTTGTACAGAGTTTTGTACTCTTTCAACAAATTGCACAGTTCTGGTAGAAGTGTGTCAAATTCCTTGTTACACTTCTTTACTCCTTCCTTAAAGAATTTATGTTTCTCTTTTTCTATACTTTCCTTTGTAGTTTCTACCTTTGTTTGCTCAAAATTTCCAGAAATATATTTACAAAGTGTATCCAACTATCCTAAAGAATCTTTGTTGGCTATATTACAATTGGGAGCTATTAATTTCAAACTTGGAATTGAATCATCTATCGCTTTATAGGCTTGTGAGCTATAATCAGTTATTTTCTTGATAGATTCGAGCAATACCTCTGTTACATTTGATGGTGACCCAATAAACTGAGTGCTGGTGGAGGGGACCATGCTGGTATTGACCTCTGGTAGGTCTGTTTGTGTCTCCATCTCTTTAAGCATAGTTTTACCTGCATCATTTCTTACCGGTGGAGTCTATTCTGGTGGTTGCTCTATTTGTGTTCCAGAATCCATCTTTTTCTCTGAATCTGCTACCGGTTGCTCTTTGTTTCCTATTGCCGGTTGCTCTTTGTTATCAGATTTATCTGTGGTATCCTTATCTACCACTATGTTGATTTTTTGAGTATCAACATTCACAGTATATAGGACTTCAGGATTAGGATTATTATCCTCTGTGTCCATGCTCTCAGCTGTCAGTTGATCTTCTGCAATTGTTTTTACCGGTGGAGTATTTAAAGGAGGTGGGGGTAAGTTGTCTCTAATCTTGATACCTAGCGGTCCACCAACTTTACCTTTCCCTTTGTCCTTTTGATATACCAGAATGGGCTTGGGATTCATATATTCTTCTTGTTTTTCTTTTTCAACCAAGAATCTATCCCAACCATCTTCTATTTCAGTTGAAACTTCAGTAACTCTACCTACCATTAATGATATTTGCTAGTGTGCAGTGGAAAAGACTGTCTGGTTGGCCTGAGCTATCAAATCATCAATTTCCTTAGGTGAGTTGACCGGGTATACTGCAAGTAATTTTTCTATTTTAATTTTCTTGTCGAACTCAATTATTCCTTGCCTTCTGGCCTCAAGTCTTTTATATAATTCATCAGGAATTTCATTTACGACTTGCATCAAAAACTTTTTATACATGTCCATGTGTAGTATAACACTTTCCTCAACTTGTCCTTTCTCATCTTCTGATAGTGTGTCATAGATTTTCCCTATGTTTTCAATTTACCTTCCTCTGTGATCTCATTCAATAATATGTCAAAAGGGGCCAAGTCAGTGTCTGTCTTCTTCTTCTTTTTGGGGGTCAGCTTTTTCTTAGGTGTGGCTTTCTTGACTAGAGACCTTACTGCTTGTTGCTTCTGTCTTGTCCTTCTGGGTGAAGGAGTGGATAAAGGTGAGGGGTCTCTTTTCCTAACAACTCTTTTGAAAGTTGCTGGCATATCTCCTTCTGAGGAGGTATCTACCGGTGATAGATGAGTTTCAGGCTATTGGGCTGCCAACTCTTCTTCTATTATGCTGGTTTTCTTTAATACATCATCTTTTAAGGCTTTTGCTTGCCTGGTTCCTTTCCTCGCAGATGCCTCCACTTTCTTTACTCTCTTTTTAGATTGAATTTGACTTTTGATGTGCTCAGCACTACCAAATACTTCTTCCTTTGGTTCATAGGGGGCTTCCAGAAGTGCTTTGGCATAAGTTTCCACTATGTGGTCATCTGTTTCATACCCCATCTCTGTAACCCAAATTGTTCTTGGGATGGCTGCTTCCATCCAGATCTCATCCTTTTTTATTACAAAACATATATCATCCTTGTATTTGTTGACAATTTCCTATGATAGTCTGATCCTCTTATTCATTATGACCTTTAGTGCTTGAAAATACTCATGGATATTCTTTTCTTTGTTTTCACCCATGTTGTTGAATAAGTCAGACAATTGTTTTCCTACCGGTATGTCAAATCCAAAATCCTTGTTGCCTATACCGGGAGCCTATTTGGTTATATGTAGCATTAAGCATACAAGTAAATTTCCAAATCTAAAGGTTCCTTTCTTATCCTTCTTGATTTTTGCCAAATTGTCAATTAACTCATCTTTTAACCATTCACAGATATCAATTTTCACATTGTCCTTAACCATGTCATAAGCACTCTTAATGCATAAACTAGAAACAGAGTTAAGCCTATTTGCATGAGTTGCTTTGTAACCTAGAATCATGCTAACAAGTCTAACATTTGTATCGGTCACATTATTAACCCTCAATGATCTCTTGTCGGATGTTGCACCAGTTAAGTTTGTTACTAGGTCATTGGAGACCTTCTTGGTTTTGTCGAGTCTGGTACCAGTGGAAGGTAACCCTGTTATTGCTTTCATAGCTACCTTGGTAATTTTATGCATTGAGTCAAGCCAAAAGAATGAGCCATGTACCCTGCTAAGAACTATCCTAACCACTTCCTTGGGAAATTCAAGAATGCTGAGGATTTCAGTGAATCCTAGGGTTTCAACAATTTTATGTTCAGGCTTCACATTTCTGGCATTGTCACATATAACAGATTTATACATGTCTTTGATTTCTTCATCACCTAATTCCTCTATGTTGCAATGAATATACATTCTAGGGTCTTCTGCATAAACAACACCCTTTGGAATTTGGGAAAAAGCACCTATGTTGTCATCTTTCTTAGCTACTTCGGGAACTAGCTGAAACACGGGCCTAGGTCATTTTATAACCTTGACTACTATAGGGTTTGCTATGAATTCAGGTGCAGAGGAGGATGCCATGATGATAAATACATTTTTGTGCCCTTGGATGGATTGATTGCTGAAGTGCTTTGCCTCTTTGCTCGGAATGCCTTAGCTTGGAAATCTTTGCGCTCTCTGAAAGTTTGAATTCACGGTGAAATGAAATGGAGCCAAAAACCTTATTTTATAAAGTCTTTTCTGCTATCTACCACATTAATTGTTTGCCGGTAATGTATTAACTCAACTTTATTTGCCGGTAATGAAGGATTTTCAACTTCTTTTTTCTAACCGAGGGAATAATAGCACATGTGTCATTAAATTGCCAAACCCTCAAGATAAATTTCTTCAATTTGATGAAGAACATCCTACCGGTGGAGCATTGCTTTGTCCTATTGGTGGAGCATCATATTGTTCTGTCGGTGAAGCATTTGTTGAGTCTATCGGTGGAGGAGTAACCCCAATATTTAGATCAACTTTTCTAATCCATTGCTTTGAAAATTCTTGCTTAACCTCTTCAACCTTTTCTTTTCCTTTCAAGCTAGTACTTTTGTTATCTACCAGTGTACCTTTACTTCTATAGAATTTAGCAATATGACCAATCTTGTTACATGCATAACAAGTTACATTATTTTTCTGAATAGCTTTCCCATAACCTATGCTAGTTTGTGTTCTACATTTATTTGATAAATGACCAAATCTTCCACAAACATAACATCTTACATTCATTCTGCAATTTTCAGAGTTATGACCAATTTTGTTGCATTTGGTGCATTGATCGGTGGGAGGATTGATGTTCTGATAATTCCTAGATCTACATTCATTTTCCCTATGACCATATTTATTACAATTAAAGCATTTTCCATTGAATTTGTAAGTATTAGAGGGTCTTATTGGTTTGCTTTGATCCTGGGTATTTGCAGTACCGGACCTTTCTCCAACTTCAAATCCAACTCCAGAAGTGTCACCTTTGGGTTTTTGATTCTTCAATAAGGTACCAAGTTCTTCTGAGCTTTTCTTGAATTTTTCTTTGTGTTGATTTGCAGTTTCCAATTCCCTTTCCAAGATCTCTTTTTGTCTCATTAGTTCATTCGAGTCATTTTGAGTATGCATCAGATCTGTCTTCAACATATCATTTTCATAGCTAAGTCTTGTGTTCTCATTTGCTGCATCACTTAGTCTTCTGGTCAATTCTTCTTCATTCTTTTTTCTGTCCTCAATCTCTTTACAGAATCTCATAGTCATATCCTACATTTCATTTTTTGTTGTCATGATCTCTTGTTTCAATTTGCTTATCATATCATTTAGTGATTCCTTTTCATCATTTTCATTTTGCAATTTTTCACAAAGTTCTCTTCTCTTGTTTCTTGTAACAGTAAGATTTTCTTGAAGTGCCTGAATAATGTCCTGAGCTTCTTTTAAATCATCTTCTAATTTGATATTTTTCAACTTCTCTGCATCATAGTCAGTAAGAGCTCCTTCAAGTTGCTTCATCAGATTTTCCATCTTTACCGGTGTCAAGATCTTCCTCAAGTTGTTATTCTTTTGAAAATAGAGGACCAGGCTCTGATACCAATTGTTAGGGTTCCCACAGATACTGAGAGGGGGGGGTGAATCAGTATCTGACCGGTAACAAAATTTTCTTAAAACTAAATATGCAGAATACAAAGTAACAGTATACCGGTATGCAAGAATTAATGCAAATAACAAAATCAAAAGCATCCACATGAAAAGAACACCATAACACAAGATGTTTAACGAGGAAACCCGGTGTGGGAAAAACCTCAGTGGGATTTGTGACCCACAATATTCACTTACTAGCCAATAAGAGAATATTACTTACAATAGGGGCCTGCACATGCAGGAAGGCCAACTTCCTAGAGCTCACTGCTCAATAAGAAGTCACACTGACTTATAATGAGGATTTACACAAATCCAATATTTTGTACTGCTTTACAATAGCATCTTCAATGCCAGATTCAGTACCGGTTCTTGCTCTGTTCTTTACATATACCCTTGACCTACAATTCGCACATTAGGTCTGCCTTATAATTTATTTATTGCATTCTATCCATATCCTACAAATATCTACAATGATCTCTTTTATATACAAGAGTCATTTTACAATTTGCCAAGTCAGCTTACAATAATAAACAAAATATTACATATCAAAAATCCTGTCGGCCTCTGTGCCGGTATACATATTTCCTTATGTGCCGGTGTACATCTTCTATGCTGGTGCCGGTGTAGATTGATCTTCTGATGTCAGTGCATTATCTTGCCTGTGTTATACTTTGTCGGTATAATGTCTTGCCGGTGCCATAGGATTGCAAGGTTGCCTGTATAATGCTTTGCCGATATAATGTCTTGCCGGTGCCATAGGATTGCAAGGTTGCCTATATAATGCTTTGCCGGTAATGTCTTGTCGGTGCCATAGGATTGCAAGGTTGCCATCAATGACAAAACCTTCAATCACACACAATGTCTCATTGGAGTGTCCATATGCGAACAATTCAGTGGTCTGCCGACCAACTGGTTACAAAGAAAATCAAAGAGAGCCTTCAAGCATTTGGAACCAGTTATCCAGAAGTTCTGAACAAATACTTTGATGAGTTCAAACACAAAATGAGCCAAAGGGTGAGGATATTGGGTGAGATTGTTATGAAGTATGAAGATGACATCTGCTTCACCATCAAAGTTGATGAGTGCATAATGGAGGCGTTTGAGCCTAGACAGGAAGAAGTGGAACCCATGGGATATGAGGTAATGTATGACATGTTAGATGGGTATGCCTCTACCCTACTCGCCTCGCCCTATGATCCAAAGGAGAAGAGAACCAGCACCTATTTGGAAAGGGTTTCACTGGTTGAAGAACCTTTAGTAAAGAAGGGAAAGGAAGTGCCATCTGTATCGGCACTGGTTACTATAGCAAGTCCTAAAGTGACCAAGCGATCACCGGCAAAGAGGAAACCGGAAGTTGCACCTGCCAAAGAATTTGAGAGAAAGCGGAAGACAAAAGGAAACACACCAGACTCAGAGGACACTGTGTCTAAAGAACAACCTAAGAAGACTAGGCAAACGAGGAAAAAGACAAAGACAACTAGCAACGAACCGACAACATTAGCACTAGTAAATATTGATATTTCCTCCTACAAACCTTTGACACATTGTCAAAGAACTATTAAGAATATTAGAAGAAAAGTGCTTGGTGATTTGAAAGAGTGCTTTGATGATTTTAATGATGATGAAAAGGAAGAAGTTGAACAAGAAGTCATTAAAAAGCTATGTATTAATGACCGGTGGCCATCATAAATTAAATATGAGACACCTGATTCTTTATATAATTCTTTACATAACAAATGGCACATTGCCATAAAGAAGGAACAGGAAATAAGAGAGGAAGTATTTGCACAATACTTTCCTAATGTGCCTAAATCAGAACTATGAAGTGGTGGAAAAATATAAAGGCCTCTTCTTCATGAGAAGAATGAGACTCCTGTTACTAGAAGGAAAAGTCCCTGAAGTGGTAAAAGATACCCACTCCCTTGCTCAATCTGCTCTAAGGTTGCATCAAGTGGCTGAAGCCAACAGGAAAGCTGAGCAAGAACTGGAAATCAATAAACTGAATGAGGTATATGATAGTGAAGGGGAACCGGTCACTGATCAAATGGACCCCATTGATGTTGATGCCTTGAACGGTGAAAATGTTACTCCGGGTACACCATCAGAAGCAGTAGGACAAGAGAAACAGGAAGAAGAAAAGAATAAATGGGCAAAAGAGGAGGAAAAGAGAAAAGAAGAGGAGAATAAGAAACAAGAGGAAGAGAAGAAGAAGAAGGAAGCGGAAAAGAAAGAAGAAGAGAAATGGAAGGAAGAAGAAAAGAAATAGGAAGAGGAGAAGAGAAAGGAAGAGGAGAAGAGGAGGCAGAAAGAGGAGAAGAGGAAGCAGGAAGAGGAGAAGAAGAAGAAGGATGAAGAAGAAGAGAAGTAGAGGGAAGAAGGGAAAAGAAAGACAGAGGAAGAGGAGAAAAAGAAGGCAGAAGAGGACAAGCTAAGAGCTAAAGAGAAGGAGGAAGCGGCATGGAGCACAAGAGTGGAGACCCCAAAGGCAACTGGTAGTCAAGCCAAACTAGCTGACATTACCAATCCCATTGACCTCGAATATGCAAACGAACTGGAGCTGCTTCAAAGCATTAAGCTTGCTCAAGAATGCCTAGAAGTGATAAGGAGGAAGAAGGAGCAAGACGTGATTCAAGCTGCGGTGGACACTCTTACCAATTTGATACCTAGTACCAACCTCCCCAGTACCGATTCCTCTCTGGCCCAACTGAAACTCTTAAGCACAGTTGTGGAGGACCAGGTACAAAGCCTGGAAGAAGTTGCTGAAGCCAGTGCACAAAAGAAGCATCAAAAGGCTCTGAACACTACCTTGGTGAAGAAGTTGAATGAGCTTCGGACAGAACTTTAGAAAGCACAGAAAGACATCAGGGATGCTCTGGATGAGGGGAATCTACTACTCAGTAAGATAAGCCAACCCCATTTATTTTGTGATGATGTGCTTGCTTAGAAAGAAAAGCTACAATCTGACTTGCAATCATACATAAGCACCTTCAAGCCGCCATATGATTCCTTCACCACTTATGGGCAAACCATTCACCAGTTTCAAATCCAGTCTCCAAAAATAGAGTTAGAGATTAGCAACCTAATAGGAGATTTATAGGAACTTCAACTGGTTCTACTACCAAGACTGCAAATACTCCAGAAATGCTATCTCAATCTGGATGCCCTAACGGTCACTCAAGAGATGAGTACCCTGGCTGCCATGGAAGAACAAGTCTATTAGATGCAAATGGAGAGTGAGGTTGCTACCTCATTGCTTGAGTCATGGTCCTTATCCAGTAAGAAATTTATGTAGGACTTTAAATCAGTTTTTTGACAAAGTTTCACTCTTTATTGTCATAAACACTTATTATTTTTGCTAATGGAAACAAGGGTTATTCAGCTGTACTTTGTCATTGTTGGCAAAGGGGTAGAAGTATTCTTGTATTTAAAATTTTGATTCATGCTATGTATACTTTCATGTTTATCTCTATAAGGGAGTAGTATACATTGTTTTTTCTGCAAAGGGATAGTGTATATGCTTAGGAGGAGTAATTTTGATTATGGCATTTTTTTTGTAAAACACTTAGATGTCAAAATTTTTCCTAAGTGTTGCCATCAATGCCAAAGGGGGAGATTGTTGGCATTTTTGATGATTATGTTGTGATTGTCATTGATGGACACACACTTTCTATGAGATCACTTTTTGAATGTATGAGTTATGCTCAACTGGTATTTGTTCCAAACCGGTATTATGTTGTAGTCTTTAGACTATATGTGTTTTGTAGAAAGTGTTCACCGATCTCAAGCGACATGAAGAGCTCAAGCAGTTTGAGGATCTCAAGTGGAGTAGAGCAAAGGAGCTAAAAGTGGCAGTTATCATTTTTCCAGTCTTCATTTCTATCAACCGGTAATCTGTTTAATAATTGAACTGGTATACATAAGCACCTTCAAGCTGCCATATGATTCCTTCACCGCTTATGGGCAAACTGTTCACCGGTTTCAAATCCAATATGCAAAAATAGAGTTAGAGATCAGCAACTGAAATGCTATCTCAATCTGGATGGCCTAACGGTCACTCAAGAGATGAGTACCCTGGATGCCATGGAAGAATAGGTCTATCAGATGCAAATGGAGGGTGAGGTTGCTACCTCATTGCTTGAGTCATGGTCCTTATCCATGAAGCAATTTATGTAGGACTTTAAATTAGTTTTTGACAAGTTTCACTCTTTATTGTCATAAGCACTTATTATTTTTGCTAATGGAAACAAGGGTTATTCAGCTTTACTTTGTCATTGTTGGGAAAGGGGGAGAAGTATTCATGTATTTAGAATTTTGATGCATGCTATGTATACTTTCATGTTTATCTCTGGAAGGGAGTAGTATACATTTTTTTTTCTGCAAAGGGATAGTGTATATGCTTAGGGGGAGTAATTTTGATTATGGCATTTTTTTTGTAAAACACTTAGATGTCAAAAATTTTAAGTGTTGCCATCAATACCAAAGGGGGAGATTGTTGGCATTTTTGATGATTATGTTGTGATTGTCATTGATGGACACACACTTGCTATGAGATCACTTTTTCACTATATGAGTTATGCTCAACCGGTATTTGTTCCAAACCGGTATTATGCTGTAGTCTTTAGACTATCGGTGTTTTGTAGAAAGTATTCACCAATCTCAAGTGGCATGAAGAGCTCAAGTAGTTCGAGGATCTCAAGTGGAGCAGAGCAAAGGAACTAAAAGAGACAATTATCATTGTAGCATAGGAATTCGGAAATCATCACAAGCATATAAAACATAATAACTCAATCACAAATGCATTCATTGTAATGAATCTATCCTAATCACATTCAATAGAGACATGAAAACAAAGCATACAAAACTAATGATTGTGCAAACCAGATGACGATTTGAATGCTCCTTCCATGCGGCTCCATTGTTCTTCTTTCTTCTCCAAATAGGTTTGTTGTGGATCTCACCTTCAAGTGCATACACCTAATTCTGAAAGCAAGATTGACTTTGACACAAGAATACTCGAAGTGTAAATTCAATAGTCTGATTAAGGATTCGCAAAAATTAGGCTTGATTGTAGAAAATCATCCAATTTATAGAGAAATTGGAGAAATGACAAGATTAGCATGATCCAATTCAAATGGAAATTGCAAATCAATATGACAAATTATGACAAATTATGCACTTTCTATGCACAATTTGTTGATTGATAATTTATGACAAAATATGACACATTCTATGTCAAAATTGATTGATTGTCAATTATGACAAATTATGACAAATTGAAATGTCATTCCCATAGAATTAGGAGATGAAATAGGAGGGAAAAGAAATTAGAAATTAAGAAAATTAAGAAATTAGGAAATGAGGAAATAATGAAATTAGAAATTAGGTAAATTAATTAATAATTTGTCATTTATTAATTAATTCACAAAGAGGAATAATTAGCCAATTAAATAAACATTTAATTGTGACAAGAAGACTTAGGATAAATAAATAAATTATTTAACCTAGAGGGAAAATGCCAAACAAGATTAAATGAATAAATCATAAAACCTTGGAAGATGAATTAGAAATACAAGGACGACAATTAGGTCTTGACAAAGGATCGTTGATATTGATTCTATCATGATTTTGAATTGATAAATGACCAGTGTTGATAAATGATTTGATTGAGATTGGTTGACAAAAATTAATGACAAATTGACCAAATTGACATGATTGGAAAGGACAAGGATCGATGACGAATCGATCGCAATATGACAAGATTGACAAGGACAAAGATCGACCCAAAATCATGATTGAAGATTGTTGCCAACAAGACCAAATTCGAAAGTGAGACAGATGAAGAATGCAGAAGAAGGACTCAATGTTCGCAAATGATAAAGACCAAGTGCGAATCATAGGAGGAATGTTAATGCGACGCAAAAACCTAAAATGAGGCAATGCGCAAATGTGAAAGTACGACTCCGCAAGCGTTGACCATTTTTAGGTGTCTACATTTTGCCCCTCTTTGAGACAATGTGATTTTAAGCGTTGTTTCAAAGAACAATAATAAAAATGCCCCAGATAATAATAATGACATATGCATGCCCCCTCGAGGAATTGGCCGGAAACATACAGAAAAGAGGCCAATTGATCGATAAAAATGATAGGATCGAACGGACTGACAATCGGAGATCAGATGCATGAAGGACAAGCCATTGAAGACACAAAAGACCATGACCAACATAAGATGGAGAGGGTGCACGTCCATCTATGCACTGACAAAGATCTATAAATGAGACCAAGAGAGTGACAATTTGCTCATTTGCACTAGACAAAGAGAAGGATTTGTTGCTCTGGACAAGGACACTTGCAGAGAGATGGTGAAAATTCAAATGGTAGATCACCTCGGAGAATGTGTACGCACATACAAACGATCGGACGATGTGGGAGCAGCGATATGTATCTCAAAAACCCATGTTTTCAATTTCATGAATTTGACTTGCTTGCGGGACATTGCGGGGCCCACAGGGGATGCAAAAGAGGACTTCTGCGCTTGTGTAGGGTCTTCTGCACTTGTGTAAGGTCTTCTGCACTTGTGTAAGGGTACACAAGCGTAGGTTACATGACACAAGTGCAGGTTACATGACACAAGCGCAGGTTCCTTGACACAAGCGCAGTTGTGCATTGGGAACTCAGTTTTGGTCCAAAACAACACGCAAATGATCTGAAAAGGGGGGATAAGGGTAGGATAGGTCAGAATGGATGAAAAACACCCTGAGGTGGACATGAAAATGAGGAAATGCAACCCGTAGGAGCAAACCCTAAAACTGACAAAATGTGCCCCAATTGTGATGCAGAGTCGACAGTATCCGTTGATCACGCGGGAGAACCGACTTGACTGCTTCATGTTACGACATAGACTCAGAAGCACAGACAGAGATATATTAGCAGGACTTGAGACATCGTAGGGATGAAGAGGATAGAGGGAGAACCCAGTGACAAAAGCACGTGCTCCTTATGACAGATAGTGGACATTATGTAGTTTGACATTTTGTAGTCAGCCTACGGGCCATACTTAGGACGGACAGTCCGATTTTGTACTCTGATATTATGATGATATATGATATGCATTGATATGATGAGATGAAAATGACTTGTGACATATGTTATTTTCCATGTATGGATGACTTATGCACTGTTGATGTACCATTGTGGAATATGTATGGATATGTTTTTGTTTATGTGTTTTTTTGATGCCTTGATAATATGAAATGGATAAAATGCTTGATATGATGCTTAATGTAATGCAAATGTACTAACGAAATGGATGCAGGATGTAGTATATGTGTGCGGGGAAATCGGAGCACTAGACCGAACTGACTATCTGAACTGACGGAAGAAGTGTTAGTAAGAAGAAAATGAGATAGAAGACAGTTAAAGATGAAGAAAACTTGCTTTCAGTAATGCACTTTGTAGGTGAGAACCTTTATTTTTATGTAGCAAAATGGATGCATAGCATCATGGCATTGAAGGCCAGAGCTGAAATGCAACCCTTTTTGCAAAAGACAGACACATCACAGACAAATAACAATCACAATCAAGAAAAGGAAAGGATCATGAACCATCCCGGTCACTCTAAATCACTCAGTGACATCATCGAGCAACATAGGAACATGACCAAAGCCAAAGATAAATCCATAAAAAGATAAGATGCACAAATTCAAATCAAACAAACATCTTGATCTTGATTGTCAAAAGTTGAAAGTGTTGATAGGACGATCATACTGTCTGGTTTCAGGACATGCGGTACCCCGTCTAAGACGAGACACAGTCTGGTTTCAAGTATACCACACCCTGTATAAGACCCATGATAGTAGAGACAAGGACAAATGATTTTGAGGTTGATTGATATGACAATATTGATCAGTTTGAATGTCTGGTTTGATGGAAAAAGTTCATCTGTTAATGCGTGATTTCATTAAAGCACAGTGTTGATTGCGAGTGTCGTTAGATGGATGCTCGGTGATCTGTCTATGCACAAAAAGAGATCCTTTATTGACAAAATGCTTGTTTTTTGGATTTTAATGTTTTGAAATTTTTTTGTGTTCATTTTTTCAGGACTTTTTATGATTTTTAGGGATTTTCATTTTTTTCAATTTTTTAGATATTTTTTTTTCAGGACTCTATTTGATTTTTAGGATTATTTCAAGACATTTTTCAATTTTTATGAGATTTTTTTAAGGACATTTTTCAATTTTTTTAAGAGATTTTATTCAGGACGTTTTTCAATTTTTTTAGAGATTTTTTTCAGGACATTTTTCAATTTTTTTAAGAGATTTTATTTAGGACGTTTTTCAATTTTTAAGATTTTTTTTTTCAGGACATTATTTGATTTTTAGGATTATTTCAGGACATTTTTCAATTTTTAAGATTTTGCCCCTAGTGTCTAGCAAGGCAAGGAATATGACAGGTGAATAAATAGGCTTGCTGAAATGTTGGTGGATAGAGGAAAGACAAAGGCCTTTTATTATGGAGACAATACAGATGCAATTTTCAAGGGCTATTGCATGATGGGACAAGAGACTGGATATGACAATGTAAAGCAGTGACATGGCATGAGGGACATGTCAAGAGGTTTTTGAAACCATGTTTAAATTTTGCATCCTTATGTCAAATCAAGATCAAGGAATGAAAAAGAGTGTATGGATAGTGATAAGATATGGATAGGATAAGCAAGACCAATAATGGATAAGGGACATGGACTGAAGGTTGGGATAGGATACGGGATAGTGGCAGAAAGTTGCAATAAGCCAGGGAATATAGATGAAAGGTTATAATAAGAAAATGGATAAATGACCAAAAGCTATGATAGACTGAAAGCTGCAAACAAGATACATGATGCTCATGATGATCGTCAGCCTTGTCAAGAACAAAGGTGGAAATGGAATCTGGACATGAGGGACAATAGGATATGAAGGGTAATGACAGGGGTTCGATAGGATAATGAAGGGTAATAGGATATGAAGGAGGAAATCTTCCCCCAAGTGTGATTGTGCAAGAAGTTCATAAATTACGCATGACGCCTGTTTGCCAGGTTTTCATCATGGTACTTGCCCAAGGCGCCTGTTTGCCAGGTTTTCACTAGTGGACGAATTATTTTTCTTTACTTTTTTTTTTTTTTTGTCTTTTTTTTTTTTCACTTGTTTTTTTGTATTTTTTTTGTGGATTTTGACTTTTTCAATAGAAGATGGACACATGATAGGGGATGGAAGGACTCAAGCATCTTTTTGTTTGGATAGGAGCCTTGAAAAACACTGGAACATGACCTTTAAAAGTATGCTCAAAGATGTTGGTAGGATAAGGACATGGAAAAAGAGATGAAACTAAGGCGAGGATTTATGCAAAGGATTGGATCAGAGGGATGGAAGGATGGAAAATATGCATTGGATAATGGATAGGGTATTGGAAGAATTGGGCTTCAGTGGATGGAAGTGAAGGCAAGATTGACATTGGCACACACCTTGAGGGGTGATGGACTGATGGAGGAAAGACATATTTTGGATATTGAGATTTGGATGGAGGAAAGGATAGTGATTCTGGGACATAAGGGCCCAAAATGGATGAAGAATGTAATGGAGGAATAGATTTGAGAGGTTTGGATGGAGGAATAGCAATTTTGGATGCCAAGTTGGATGTTTCTTTAGGCTTTTGTGCTTCAAGGAGCTGCTTAGGGATCCACATGGTTTTTGATTTTTCATGCTTTTGTGGTTCCTTGGAGTGCATTGCTTGCACAAGGGATTTAGGAACCCATATAGATTTTGACTTTGCTATATTTTGCTCAGTGGGCCTTTGCGGCCTTTTGGATTTTTCTTTTTCTTTATAGATCAATTTGTTCTTTGTTTTGACATGTCGATTATATTGGACATGTTGATCTTTGAATACATGTGGATTGCTAGACTTATGACTTTTATACTTGGCATCCAAATTGCTTGGAAGAGGGAATGAATATCAGTGTGGATGGGAATGATATGGAGGCCTGTGGGATGGATGGAAGGTTCTCCAAGATGTGTTCCTTTGCTGATATTACATAGGAGATGGAGGGATATAGGGACCTAGAATGGATGGAAGTGATGATGGGGAAGGTGGACATTTGGATTTTGACTTTGAAGGGATACCAGCGCCTTGAGTGTGAGCTCTGTAGCCATGACCATTAGTATATTCTTTGATATGAAGGGGTTCTTGCTCATGGAGGTCTACTCCTTTGCCTTTATGAATATCTTGACTTGTAGGAGACTCTTTTCTTTGGGACGAAGACGCGAGTCCATTATGAGGTGGATATGATATGAGAGAAATAATGAGATCTTGAAGTGGATCGGATTGCACCAAAGTGGAAGAACCCATTATGCATGTCGAGGGTTCATGAACATCTTGCACTGACACGTTAGAATCATGAGGGGGATTAGGATCATGAGGGGGACTAGGATTGTGTAGTGGACATGGTTCAATGACAGGCTCTTCAAGAGATGGAATGGGAGAAATAATGGGATCATCAAAAGGAATACGATCTTGGAGTGTGTATGGAGGATTAAGACAAGAAGATGGAGGAACAAAAGGATCTTGTGGAGGATTTAAAGGAATAATTTGATCTTGACAAGGAGGAAGATCATTGGAACCCTCTTCAAAGGTGCTTTGCTCTTGACTTTCAATGGGATCATCATAAAGGATGGAAAGGATATCTTGATCTTTCTTAGGAAGTGGAATGTCAATGGGATTTGAAAGGACATTGTGTTCATGAAATGGAAGGGGATCATTTGGGATTGGATGAACTGGGATATCTTGATCTTGCTCGGGGAATGGTGTGTCAATAGGGCTTTGGATAGGATGGACAAGAATAGGGGAATCATCGTGAGTTTCTAGGAAGATGAGATCCTAGTCAACAATTGGATGGGATGATAAGGTTTCAAGATCTTGATCTTGATCTGTTTTAAGACACATTTCTTCATGCTCTAAATTATCCTCTTGACATGAGGTTGGACTTTGGATATGCATGGGGGATTCTGACAAGGAATCTGTACGTTAGGAAATAGGAAATCATCACAAGACAAGAATAAACATAATAACTCAATCACAAATGCATTCATTGCAATGAATCTATCCTAAGCACATTCAATAGAGACATGAAAACAAAGCATACAAAACTAATGATTGTGCAAACTAGATGACGATTTGAATGCTCCTTCCATGCGGCTCCATTGTTCTTCTTTCTTATCCAAATAGGTTTGTTGTGGATCTCACCTTCAAGTGCATACACCTAATTGTGAAAGCAAGATTGACTTTGACACAAGAATACTCGAAGTGTAAATTCAATAGTCTGATTAAGGATTCGCAAAAAATTAGGCTTGATTGTAGAAAATCATCCAATTTATAGAGAAATTGGAGAAATGACAAGATTAGCATGATCCAATTGAAATGGAAATTGAAAATCAATATGACAAATTATGACAAATTATGCACTTTCTATGCACAATTTGTTGATTGATAATTTATGACAAAATATGACACATTCTATGTCAAAATTGATTGATTGTCAATTATGACAAATTATGACAAATTGAAATGTCATTCCCATAGAATTAGGAGATGAAATAGGAGGGAAAAGAAATTAGAAATTAAGAAAATTAAGAAATTAGGAAATGAGGAAATAATGAAATTAGAAATTAGGTAAATTAATTAATAATTTGTCATTTATTAATTAATTCACAAAGAGGAATAATTAGCCAATTAAATAAACATTTAATTGTGACAAGAAGACTTAGGATAAATAAATAAATTATTTAACCTAGAGGGAAAATGCCAAACAAGATTAAATGAATAAATCATAAAACCTTGGAAGATGAATTAGAAATACAAGGACGACAATTAGGTCTTGACAAAGGATCGTTGATATTGATTCGATCATGATTTTGAATTGATAAATGACCAGTGTTGATAAATTATTTGATTGAGATTGGTTGACAAAAATTAATGACAAATTGACCAAATTGACATGATTGGAAAGGACAAGGATCGATGACGAATCGATCGCAATATGACAAGATTGACAAGGACAAAGATCGACCCAAAATCATGATTGAAGATTGTTGCCAACAAGACCAAATTCGAAAGTGAGACAGATGAAGAATGCAGAAGAAGGACTCAATGTTCGCAAATGATAAAGACCAAGTGCGAATCATAGGAGGAATGTTAATGCGATGCAAAAACCTAAAATGAGGCAATGCGCAAATGTGAAAGTACGACTCCGCAAGCGTTGACCATTTTTAGGTGTCTACAATCATTTTCCCAGTCTTCATTTCTGTCAACCGATAATCTATTTAATAATTGAACTGTTATTACTCTGAGTTACCAACCGGTAATCGGTAAAGTTGTATAAACCGGTAATACTTTGTGATGAGTTACCAACCAGTATTTTTGTTATGAGTTACCATCCACCAACACTTTGACAGTGATTTTGTGTCGTGTTACCAAATGTGTCTAGATACACTGAACCTAGGGACTTGCAATGTAATCCTATTGGACTGACATGAAATCAAATTCCTTTTTTAAGGACATCATGTCTAGGGTTTTAGTAGTTGTTAGGGTTTAAGGTGATTGTTGAGATTGTTGTATGTGCGATTGTAGAAGGAGAATAGGTTTGTGTGAAGAAACAGAGTCTGAAGTGTCTGAAGACTGAAGTAATGCTAAAATGCATTAATAATGAGCTATCAAGGATCTAACCAAGCATACTGTGCTAGTATTTAGATCACTCACTTGTTGATTACTCACATCTTCAAAAAGTATTGAAACCCTTAACTGGATAGGCTTGGCAGAGCCTTTGTAAATCCTCTAACAAGGTGGTTCACAACTATTGATCCAAAATCTTCTCACAAGGTAGTCTTCAATTGGACTTATCTCCTAACAAAGATTGAGATTCCTAACAGGATCTGTTCTGGTAAAGAACATTGTATGACCTTAACCGGTCTGACCCTAACCGGTCTAGCTACTATTTTGCAGATAGTTTCTTGTGAGTTTCATCTCACCGTGGTTTTTCCCATTTGGGTTTCCACATCAAAATCTCTTGTGTTATGGTGATTGTGCTTCTGTGGGGGAATGCCTTATTTGTTGTTTGGTTCACATGTGTGTTAACCGATGTGTTTGCAAAACTATTTTACAAGTTTAGTACTAGACTGTTAAAGTGTGTGAGTTCATTAATTTTTGGTATACTAAATCACCCCCCCCTCTTAGTATTCATCACTATGTCCTAGACTAGGCTGAACTAGCTCGCTACTCTATAAGGGGTGTAATACTCCATAATATACACAGACCTACCAAATAACCACATTTCCACTCTAGCCCAGTGTAGCTGCCAGTCCGCCATCCATATCTCACTGTCCAAAACTGGTTGCCATGTGAACTGCAAGAGCTCATAAAAAATTCAATTCTAAAATCATATTGATCCTATCCAGGTATAATGTAGCAAGCCCCTGTACCTATCTATATATAGTTTTTGATCCTGCCTATCCTGTACACCTATTGATCGTGTAACTTCTATATGCTCTGAAGCCCAGATATGCAGAAGTGTAACTCCTCTAGATAAGCTGGCATACTTCCTATACACCACGAGATGCATATCATGGTACAACTTAGCCAACATCGTGGCTCCCTAGGCATACTCTGCACAATCATGAATCATGTAATAAACACACCTAATCCATCCAATAGAAAACCCATGTCCTCCAAGATCAGGTATAATCCGTTTGCTTGAAAATCCACAAACCACAAGTACTAGACAAGGAATATGTTAGATACCCATCACCCTTCCTAAATGCATCCAACTCCTCTCTAACAATAGTAGGACCTCATACTCACAAACCTCCCGTAGGTAAAAATCTATCGCATCTAAGCGGTACTCTGGAATGACACCGTGAATGGGGATCATCAAGATCCTCCATACATCTAGTAGACTCACCGTCACCTCACCAGTAGGTAGATGGAAGGTGTTATACCTACTATCCCACCTCTCTACTAAAGCTATCATCATCATCATGTGGGCTCAAATCCTCGGCCACCTACCAACAAAATGCAACCCCACAACAACTAGGATCTCTAACTCATCTGACAACAACTGTAGATATAATATCATAGTCACTGGCCAGTGCTCCCTAGATGCCAACAGTCCCAAATCTACTTGCATCCAACAATCCAATTCATCATCTCATTTTGTCAGGCCCTATCCTACCCCTTGATGCACCTATACCTTACCCCCAGCCAAAAATTCTAAGACTATTTTTCCATCCCTTTCTTCCCTAGCACATGTGCTAATTTACTCTTCGTTCACACCCAACCTGTGGTGTTCACGCCTTTCTACAAGCACACACACTAACAAATTTCCATATGGGACCCTAGAGAAAACTAGCGTGAGCACACGTGGTGTGCTACCTTTTTCTCCCTCCCTGAGCTAATCCTAATCTACCCTAGTACAAGCACCCGTGCTACAATGCACCTTTTCCCTCCTGACCTAACCCTAACTTACCCCAGTGTGACAGCCCACATCGCACTAGCCTTTCCCAACCCTAAACTTAACCCTAACTATCCCCCACCGCGAGCACCCATGCCAAATGCAAGTGCTCGCACCATACCCCCCTACTTTCCCCATTGACACACAAGTGCTCGTGCTACTCGCTAGTGCTCACGCTACCATAAAGGCACACATATTGAAATAATGATCAGTATGACTGCCTTGCCAGACCTTTTACCCTGATCTAAGCCCTAATTTTAGCCTAAATCTAAAAAATCACAAAGGAGGATAGTCGTACATACCGATGGTCCATAGCCCTCAGGTCTCTTGTACCGTCGCATCCTCTGGGTGTGGTGCTCACATGTGGGAATGTGATCCATCTCTTTTTCTCTTCTTCTAAGCTCTAGGTTTCCCCAATTCTTTTGTGTAACAATGACCCTTCATTGGTCCCTTTGTGGCTTATATGGACCCCCTTGTGGGCCCATTCCCTTTGTGATTTCCCTCCTATCTCCTCTTCTATTAATCTTTACCGATACTGCAATTAACTGATAAAATGGTCTACCGGCGTAAATTTTGGTTTACTGGTATTAAGCATTAAGTTTGGTTAAGTTAGTTTTGGTTTGAATTTATTGGAAAATTGATTCACCCCCCCCCCCCCTCTCAGTTGTCTCCGAGACCTAACAATTGGTATCAGAGCATAGTCCTCTTTTTTGTAGAAGTTTAACAGCTTGAAAGGATCCTATGGCTTTTAACTATTCAAAAAGGACAGTCTGAAACTTGATGGAAGTAACTATGGCATATGGAAGATCAGGATGGAGACACTGTTAGGTCCTGTAGACAACTGAGAGGGGGGGGGGGTGAATCAGTTGTCCAATAAATACAAACTAAAACTAACTTAACCAAACTTAATGCTTAATACTAGTAAACCAAACTTTATGCCGACAGACAATTTTATCAGTTAATTGTAGTACTAGTAAAATTTAATGCATGAAACAGAAAGGCAATAACATCCACAACACATAACATAGCCATTTGTACATGGAAACCCTATAAGGGGAAAAACCATGGTGGGAAACCTTACCCACAATCAGATGATACTACTGCAGATAGTATGTGTGTACAATATGGAGTTTGCATATGCAGAAATGCCAACTGCCTAGAGCTTACTGTTCAATCACAAAATGGGAGTCACACTGACTACAATTGGATGATTAAATCCAATGATAATGTAGTCCTCAAAATAGCATCTTCATATGCTAGATTCAGTACCGGTTAAGCTCTGATTTTCCTTCTTCAACCATTCCTTCAATCTTGAATGATGTCTACATGTATAGCTCTACTTATATTCACATATACCTTATTATAATCCTTTTCCCTTATCCCTATTACAATCTCACAAATGAGATCTTACCTTTATACCATAACCGAAGACCAAATGAGTGGGTCGGCTCACTAAAAGATATTACAATGAAATAAATTACAAATGAATCAATATGTGATGCATGATGTTGGCTCAATGCATTTACAATAATAAAAATCATCTCCATGACATGTTGTGCTGATCTAGAATAGATATGCTTGTCGGTGCATAACCTGGACCTATTTGCCAGTAATAGAAAATATGCAAACCCGAATATACCAATGAACAAATTATCAAAACAAAGTGTCCAAACAATGTCTTCAACATAACCAAGTAGTCTCCATGTCATTCCAAGTGTCGGTGAACAATATAACCTGCCAGTAAACCAGATACCGATGACTGTGCATAAATCATTGAACATGTTGGTGAACATAACCAAGGATCTCCAAGTGCTGATAAGTGTTGACATCAATGACAAAACCATATCAACATATCCAAAATACCAACAGACATATCTGAATTGCATTGGGAAGGACATATGGGATGTTACAAAGAATGGTTATGATGCTCCTACTCGAGGTCAACCTAATCTACCAACCTTGGCTAAAGATGAGGAAAATGATTGCAAAGCAAGAGAAGCACTTTTGAGCGCATTGTCAGATCAGAAAATCATGGGATTATCAAATAGATCTACTGCTAAAGTTGTTTGGGACAAATTCAAAACATTGAATGAAGAAGAGTCCACAGTCAAAATTGCAAAACTTGAATGCTTCCGGGTCAAGTATGAAAATCTTAAAATGGAAGAAGATGAAAGGATTTTTGCTTTTATGGAAAGAGTAAATGAAATTGTTTTGGGTATACAATGTTGTGGACGAACCTTAAGTGAAGATGAAATTGTTTCTAAAGTTTTAAGAGCATTGCCACCAGCATATAAAATGAAAGTAACTGATATAAATGAATTGAGAACAATGCCTAATACATCAGTATCTAGAGACACTTTGGTTGGAAGCTTTTGAACTTGAGGAATTTGGTCCTATTACTAAAATAAAGACAAATTTATCTTTCAAGGCATCATCATCATCTACAGCATCATCATCATTTGATAAGTCTAATTGGAAAACCTTTTATGCAAGAGAACTTGAAGAAAGCAGGAAGGAGAATAAAGAACTAGAAGAACTTGAAGCACTATTTGCAAGGAAAATGCCTAAAGGTCTAGTTGGAAGTAATTATGAAGGTAAAGCACCCTTTAAATGTTTTAACTGCAATAAGATTGGCCACATGGCATCTAGGTGTCCTGATAAACATGCAAGATTGAAAGAAGAAACTAAAAGAACATATAAGCCTAACCTTGAATATCAAAGATATAGATTTAAGAAGAATAGAGACAAATCTTGTTACTATGTTGATGAAGGAGTTATTGATGATTCTGATGAGGAACCGGCAGACAATGGATGGGCTTTTGTTTCTATAATAGAAGATCAACCGATACCTATTGTTCAAATGGTAGAGCAGGCCTTGGCAGCTAAAATTGAAGATAAGGATGAATGGATCATTGATTCAGGATGTTCACATCATATGACTGGTGATAAAAGTAAATTCTTAACCTTTCATGAATACAATGGAGGTCTAGTAAGATTTGGAGATTATAAAGCTTGTTTGATCAAAGGAAAAGGGACTATATCTTTTGATGGTAAGCATAATACTGATAATATTTACTATGTTGAAGGTTTGAAGCATAATCTTTTGAGTGTTGGTCAATTATTTGAAAAAGGTTTTTAGTTACAATTCAAGAATGGTAAATGCACAATCATGAATAGAACTGGTTTGGAAATTGCAACCGGTAATCAGACTAGAGGTAATATCTTTCATTTGAATAACTTTGAGAAGGCATGTTTGATTGCACATATTGATGAAAGTTGGTTATGGCATAAGAGACTTTGTCATGCAAATTTTGATTGCATTGTGAAAATCAGTACAACTAAGGCAGTAAGGGATTTAACTAAGATTGTTAAACCTCACAATCCGGTATGTAAGGAATGTCAATTTGGAAAGCAAGTGAGAGCATATTTTAAGAGTATTCCAGAAAATTCCAATAATGTTCTTGACTTAATTCACATTGATTTATGTGGTCAAGCAAGAACTAGAAGTTTTCAAGGAGATAGATATTTTATGCTAATCATTGATGACTATTCTAGAATGTGTTGGATTACTTTTCTCAAGGAGAAATCAGAAGATTTTGGGAAATTCAAATTATTCAAAGTGATAGTTGAGAATGAAACCAGCAAGAAAATCAAATGTTTGAGATCAGATCAAGGAGGTGAATTCACATCTAAGGAATTTAATACATTCTATGAAGTGAATGGAATTAGAAGACAATTATCAGCACCTCGGACACCCTAGCAGAATGGAGTTGTGGAAAGAAAGAACTAAAGTATTTTGGATACAGCTAGAAGCATGATATCAGAAGCAAATCTACCTCATGTATATTGTAGAGAAGTAGTGAATACAACAGTTTATACATTCAACAGAGTTCACATCAAAAGTGAAACCGGTAAGACCCCTCATGAACTATGGTTTGGTAATACTCCTACTCTTTAATATTTTTAATTATTTGGAAGTAAATGCTATATTAGAAGAGATGAGTATATTGGCAAATTTGATCCTAAAAGTGATGAAGGAATATTTCTTGGTTATTCATCTAAGAGCTAGGCATATAGATGTTTTAAGGAGAGATTACAGAAAATTATTGAAAGTGCAAATGTGAAGATTGATGAATAGTTTAGAGGAAATTCAAGGTACATAGACTCTGAACCAGCAATAGAGATAATATCAAGTGAACCTACAATAATTACAACGATACAGAATCTAGATCGAGTCACACCGGGATCATCTGAAAATTCCACAGTGACTGAGGAACAACAGCAAGTAAAAACACCCCGGTATGTAATATTGAACCACTCTGAAGATCAGATAATTGGAAAAAAGTATCAAGGTGTTATGACTAGAGGAAGACTGTCAAATGAAGAGGTATGTCTTATTTCTAAAATTGAACCAACATCAATTAACAATGTGTGTGAAGATAAACACTAGATTAAAGCTATGGAAGATGAATTGGAACAAATTGAAAAGAATAACACATGGACATTAGTTCCTTGGCCTAAAGACAAAAATGTAATTGGAACTAAATGGGTATTAAGAAATAAACTTAATGAAGATGGTAAGGTAATCATAAATAAAGCAAGATTAGTGTGTATGGGATATTTACAAAAAGAAGGAGTTGATTATAATGAAACCATTGCATCGGTGGCTATAATTTAGGCAATCATATTATTATTGGCTTTCGTAGCACACAAGAACTATAAAGTATATAAAATGGATGTTAAATGTGCATTTCTGAAAGGTGATCTTGAAGAAGAAGTTTTCATTGAACAACCTGATGGATTTTCATTGACAAATGACAAAGATATGGTTTGCAGGTTAAGGAAAGATTTGTATGAACTAAAGCAAGCTCCTAGAGCTTGGTATGCTAGATTGGACAAATATCTTTTGAAGATTGGTTATGCTAAAGGTAATGCTAACATCAATCTATACTACAAAGTGACTAATGATGGCATCTTGGTTATAGAAGTTTTTGTTGATGATATAATCTTTGGAGGAGAAGATGGATTGTGTAAAGACTTTTCTAATAAGATGCAGGAAGAATTTGAAATGTCTATGATTGGGGAGATAAAATTCTTTTTAGGATTGCAAATTTCACAGAATGATAAAGGTATATTCTTGTGTCAATCTAAGTACTTGAAGGAATTACTAAAGAAATTTGGCATGGAAAACTCTAAACCGGTAAGCACACCTATGACTACAACTGATAAATTATCATTGAAGGATGAATCAACACCTGTTAATCTGACTAGGTACAAGTCTATGATAGGAGGTTTACTATATTTGACACAAACAAGACTTGATATTATGAATGCAATATGTATTGTTTCAAGATTTCAGAGTAATCTTAAAGAAAATCACGAATCATCAATGAAAAGGATTTTCTGGTATCTACAAGGCACTACAAATCTTGGCTTATGGTATCCTAGAGATGAAAACTTTGATTTATGTGCATACACAGATGCAAATTGGGTAGGAGATGTAGATGACAAAAAAAGTACCACCGGTGGAACATTTTTTCTTGGTAGCAAATTAATTTCTTGGTTGAGCAAGAAAAGAAGTTGCACATCTTTATCAACACCAGAATCAAAATATGTTGCAGCAGCAACTAATTGCTCATAGGTATTATGGATTAAACAAATGTTGAAGGATATAAAGGTAAAATGCAAGGAACCTATAACTATTTACTGTGATAATTTGGCAGAAATTGATATATCTAAGAATCTGGTATTCCACTCAAAGACTAAACATGTTTCTATCAAATTCAATTTTTTGAAAGAGAATGTTGAAGCAAAAGAAGTGAAGTTGGTTTATGTGAAAACTAAAGAGAAGATTGCAGATATTTTTACTAAGCCTTTGCCTAAGGAGACTTTTGAATATCTCAGAGAGAAGCTTGGGGTTATACCCCCACCAATAGAAACTTAGACAGTTGATGTTTTATCATCAACTTGCACAATTAACAAAGAAATCTTTTTTCTAGCTTTGATGAGGAGAGCTACTTCTTAGGGGGAGTAGTTGGTATTTTGTAATAAGATCTTTAAATCTTTTTTATTGCTTTGGCATTTGATGTCAAATGGGGAGAGATTGTTATGGAAAAACACATTAGCTTTGGGAGAGAGACTATTCATTGGGGGAGAGATTATTACTCTCTATATCTGTATTTTGATTTCTGGTTAATGATCTCTTTGGGAGATTGTTGGCTTTTGGTTTTTGGCATTTCTGTTTTGACACTTTGATGGTTTTTCCATCTTGTGTTGCCATCAATGCCAAAGGGGGAGATTGTTGGTATTTTGGATATGTTGATATGGTTTTTTCATTGATGTCAATACTTGTCAACACCTGTCAACACTTATCAGCACTTGGAGATTCTTGATTATGTTCACCGACATGTCAGTGACTTATGCACAGTCACCGGTATCTGGTTTACTGGCATGTTATATTGTTCACCGGCACTTGGAATGACTTGGATATTACTTGGTTATGTCGAAGACATTGTGTGGAAACTTTGTTTTGGTGATTTGTTCATTGGTCTATTCGGGTTTGCATATTTGTTGTTACCGGCAAAAAGGTCCAGGTTATGCACCGACAAGCATATCTATTCCAAATCAGCACGAGATGTCATGAAGATGATTTGTTATTATTGTAAATGCATTGAGCTGACATGATGCATCGGATATTGATTCATTTCTAATTGATTTTATTGTAATATCTTTAGTGAGCCGACCTACTCATTTGGTCTTAGGTTATGGTATAAATGTAAGATCTCATTTATGAGATTGATATATGATTGGAAAAAGGATTGTAATAAGGTATATGAGAATATAAGTAGAGTTATACATGCAGACATCATTCAAGATTGAAGGAAGGTTTGAAGAAGGCAAATTAGAGCTTAACCAGTATTGAATCCAGCATATGAAGATGCTATTTTGAGCGGTACATTACCATTGGATCTAATGATCCAATTGTAGTCAGTGTGACTTCCATTTTGTGATTGAGTAGTGACCTCTAGGCAATTGGCCTTTCTGCATGTGCAGACTCCATTCTATACACACATACTATCTGTAGTAGTATCATCTAATTGTGGGTAAGGTTTCCCACTATGGTTTTTCCACTTACAGGGTTTCCACGTACAAATATCTGTGTTATGTGTTGTGGATGTTATTGTCTTTTTGTTTCATGCATTAATCTTTACCGGTACTGTAATTAACTGATAAAACTGTCTACCGTCATAAAGTTTGGTTTGCCAGTATTAATAATTAAGTTTGGTTAAGTTAGTTTTGGTTTGAATTTATTGGACAACTGATTCACCCCCCCCCTCTCAGTTGTCTCTAGGACCTAACATACAAATTCCTTAGGAAGGATAGTGTCTCCACTTCCTCAAAGCCTACACTAAAGTATATAATTCCAAGTCATAAGAGGAGTATTTCCTCTTTGCATCACTTAGCTTCTCACTATGGAAAGCTACTGGTCTTTCTTCTTAGTTTAGGATTGTTGGCAAATGCACACTCCAATGAGAAATTGTTGGTGATTGAAGGTTTTGTCATTGATGGCAACCTTGCAACCATATGATAGCGGCAAGAAAATTTACCAGTACTAGTAATGACAAACTCTACACTGGCACACAAAACACCAGCAGTAAAAGGAAGGATACCAACACCCAGGCCAACAGGAAATTTGTTAATAATATATTTTATAATTAATTGTAAAATCATTGTAAGCCGACATGCCAAGTTGTAATATGACTCATATATGTATGAGATCATTGTAGAACATTTTGTAATAAGGAGATAGGCAAAATTATGTAGACCTAATATGCGAATTATAGGTTAAAGGTCTATATATGAAGTAGAGCTAAAACCGGTACTAGATCTGGCATAATAGAAGCTAATTTGAAGCAGTACAAGACTTTGGATTTCTATAATCCAATTTTATAAGTCAATGTGACTTCCTTTGTAATTGAGCAGTGAGCTCTAGGCACTTGGCCTTCCTGCATGTGCAGGCCCCTCTTGTAAAACAATAATATTCCCTTATTGGCCAGTAAGTGAATATTGTGGGTCACAAATCCCACTGAGGTTTTTCCCACACCGGGTTTCCTCGTTAAGCTACTATGTTATGGTGTGCTTTTCATGTTGATATTGTTACTATTGTTTATTGCATTATTTCTGGTTTACCGGTACACTGTATTGATATGCTTTACATGTTTTAAAACAAGTAAATTCACTAACAGGTTAGATATTGATTCACCCCCCCTCTTAGTATCTTTGGGAATCCTAACAATTGGTATTAGAGCTTGGTCCTCTTTTTTTAGAAGTCTAACAACTTGAGGAATATCTTGACACTGGTAGAGATGGAAAACTTGACGAAACAATTGGAAACAGCTCTTTTAGACTATGATGTAGAAAAATTGAAGAATATCAAACTTGAAGATGATTTGAAGGATGCTTGGGACATTATTCAAGCACTTCAAGAAAATCTCACCATTGCAAGAAATAAAAGAAGAGAACTTTGTGAAAAGATGCAGAATGAAAATGATGAAAAGGAAACTCTTAATGATCTGGTAAACAAGCTAAGACAAGAAAACAGTACAACAAAGAATGAGATGTAGGAGATGACTATGAGATTTTGCAAAGAAATTGAAGATAGGAAGAAAAATGAAGAAGACTTGACTAGAAGACTAAATGATGCTACAAATGAGAACACAAGACTTAGTCATGAAAATGATATGTTGAAGACAGATCGGATGCATACACAAAATGACTCAAATGAACTCATGAGACAGAAAGGAATCTTGGAAAGAGAACTGGCTACTACAAATCAACACAAGGAGAAATTCAAGAAAAGCTCAGAAGAACTTGGTGACATACTAAAGAATCAAAAACCTAATGGTGACACTAATGGCCTTGGCTTTGAAGTTGGTGAAAGCTCCGGTACTACAAACACACATGATCATAGAAAACTGGTAAGACAACCTACTGCTTACAAATTTAATGGAAAATGATTTAATTGTAACAAGTATGGTCATAGAGAAAATCAATGTAGATCTAGAAATCATGAAAACACCAATACACCCATCAGTCAATGTTCTAAATGCAACAAAGTTGGTCATAATTTAGAAAATTGCAGAATGAATGTAAGATGTTATGTTTGTGGAAGATTTGGACATTTATCTAATCAATGCAGAACACATATCGGCATAGGATATGGGAAAGCTATTCAGAAAAACAATGTGACTTGTTATGCCTATAATAAGATTGGACATATTGCAAAATTTTGTAGAAGTAAGGCACCACTGGAAAATAACAAAGGTCCTAGTTTGAAAGGTAAAGAAAAGGTTGAAGAGGTAAAGCAATAATTCTCAAAACAATGGATTAGAAAGTCAAAACAGAGTAACACTCCACTGGTAGGAGACCCTTCATCTAACTAAAGGAAAATCCTTTGAGGGTTTAGCAACTAAATGAGAAACATGCTATTATTCCCTCAGTTGATGGTAAGAAGTTGAAATTACTTATATACCAACAGATAAGTTAAGTCATTACTTAACCAACAAGCATTAAATGTGGTAGTTGGAGATAATGACATTATAAAGCAAGTAATTTGGATCCATTTTCATTCATTGAGCATTCAAACTTTCAAGAGCACGAAAATTTCCGAGCGAAGGCACCCTTAGCGAAGAAATTCATCAAGCAATCATTCCTTAAGGAAGATAAAGGTATTTATAACCATGGCTTCTTCATCTACTCCTGAATTCATTGCAAACCCTATTGTTGTTGAGGTAGTTAAGTGCCCTAGACCCATCTTCAAACTGGTTCCTGAAATTGCTAAGAAAGATGATAACATTGGTGCATTCTCTAAAATCCCTAAGGGAGTAGTTTATCCTAAAGACCCTAGAATGTATATACATTGTCATATAGAGGAATTGGGAGATGATGAAATCAAAAACAGGTATAAATCTATAATTTGTGATGAATCTGGAAATGTCAAAACTGAACACAAGATAATGGAAACCCTAGGTTTTACAGAAATTCTTAGTATCCCATATTTTCCCAAGGATATCATAAGAATTGTGCTAAGTAGGGTTCATGGTGAATTCTTTTAGTTGGACTCTATTCACAAGATTACTAAGGAAGTTGTCAAAGTTGTAACAGGGTTACCTTCCATCGGTAACAGACCTGACAAAACCAAGAGAGTCTCAAATGACACAGTGATAGACCTAACTAGTGCAACATTTGACAAGAGATCACTAAGGGTAAATGATGTAACATATATCAATCTCAAATTTATCAGTATGATCTTAGGCTACAAAAATACACATGCAAATAGGTTAAACTCAGTCTCTAGCCTATACATTAAAAGTGCCTATGATATGGTAAAAGATAATGCAAGAATAGATGTGTGTGAATGGCTTAAAGATGAACTAATTGATAATTTGGGAAAGATAAAGAAAGACAAAAAGGGAATATTCAGATTTGGAAACCTACTTGTTTGTCTGATGTTGTACATAACCAAACAAGTACCCGGTATTGGTATTAGATATTTTGGTTTTGATATACCAGTAGGCAAACAATTGTTAGATTTACTGAACAACATGGGAGAGAACAGGGGAAAGAACATAAATGAGTATTTTCAGGCATTGAAGGCCCGAATGAAAACTAGAGTTAGATTGTCACAAGCAATTGTGGACAAATATAAGGATGAAATCTATTTTGTAATAAAGAAGGATGAAATTTTGATGGAGGCAGTTATTCCTAGAACTATCTGGGTAACTGAAATGGGCTATGAAATAGATGACAATATCATTGAAACTTATGCAAAAGCCCTCCTTGAAGCACCCAAGGAACCTACTAAGGAAGTTTTTGGAAATGCTGAAACAATAGAAAGTTGAATTCAATCAAGAAAAAGGGTTAAGAAGGTTCAGGCAACTATTAGAAAAGGAACCCGACAGGCAAAAGCTATCAAGGAATTTTGTTAATAATATATTTTGTAATTAATTGTAAAATCATTGTAAGTAGACATGGCGAGTTGTAATATGACTCATATATGTATGAGATCATTGTAGAACATTTTGTAATAAGGAGATAGGCGAAATTATGCAGACCTAATATGCGGATTATAGGTTAAAGGTTTATATATGAAGCAAAGCTAAAACCGGTACTAGATCTGGCATAGCAGATGCTAATTTGAAGTAGTACAAGACTTTGGATTTGTATAATCCAAATTTGTAAGTCAGTGTGACTTCCTTTGTAATTGAGCAGTGAGCTCTAGGCACTTGGCCTTCTTGCATGTGTAGGCCCCTCTTGTAAAACATTAATATTCCCTTATTGGCCAGTAAGTGAATATTATGGGTCACAAATCCCACCAAGGTTTTTCCCACACCAGGTTTCCTCATTAAAATATTGTGTTATGGTGTGCTTTTCATGTTGATGTTGTTACTATTGTTTATTGCATTATTTCTGGTTTACCGGTACACTGTATTGATATGCTTTACATGTTTTAAAACAAGTAAATTCACTAACCGGTTAGATACTGATTCACCCCCCCTCTCAGTATCTTTGAGAATCCTAACAAGGACATCACCTACTGCAACATTGCTTGCATTACATTCCACTGTGATGAGTTTCTCAAAACTAGGTAACACTAACACCAGTTGAGTAGCTATCTTCTCTTTCAAGGTTTCAAAACCTTTATTTGCTTGTTCATTCCACTGAAACTTTTCCTTCATTCCACCTCTAATGGTGTCTAACATTGGTGCACATATAGCATTGAATTGCCTAATGAACTTTCTGTAATACTAAGCTAGTCCATGGAAGCTTCTCACCTCTATTGCTGACTTAGGAGTAGGCCAATTTACTATGGCTTCAACCTTGCTGGGATCCATCTTGAGGTTTCCTTGAGACAACACAAACCCAAGGTAAACCAACTCCTTAACAAATTTACACTTGTCGAAGTTCATGGTTAGCTTTTCATCATACAATCTTTGTAGCACATTTTGCAAATGATTAATATGATCCGCCCTATCCTTACTGAAAATGAGAATATCATCTAGATATACCACTACAAATTTACCTATGAAGTCCTTCATCACCTCATTCATGAGTCTCATGAAGGTTCTTGGAGCATTGGATAAGCCAAATGGCATTACAAGCCATTCATAAAGTCCCTTTGTTGTCTTGAATGCAGTTTTCCATTCATCACCCTCCTTAATCCTAATTTGGTGGTATCCACTTTTAAGGTCAATCTTGGTAAAGTATTTGGCTTCCCCTAAACAATCCATTAGGTCTTCTATTCTAGGAATTGGAAACCTATATCTGATGTTGATTCTATTTATAGCTCTAGAGTCAGTACACAATCTCCAAGTATGACCTTTCTTTGGGGATAGCACGATAGGTACAACACAAGGGCTAATACTTTTCCTAATTAGGCCTTGGTCCAAAAGCTCTTGGATTTGCTTAGCAATCTCAACATTTTGTTGGGGAGTCATTTTGTAAGCTACCTTGTTAGGTAAGGATGCTCTAGGGATAAAGTCTATTTGATGGCTTATGGTTCTTTTAGGAGGTAAGGTGGTTGGTTGTCCATCACTAGGTATGCCTTTGAACTTCTTCAATAGGCCTTGAACCTCTATTGGAAAATCTAGCTGCTCTTTCTTGTCTTCCTCTTTAGGCTTCATTACTAATGCAGACACTATACCCTTACCTTCCTCAAGTGTCTTCAAGAACTAGTTTTCACTCACCAAAAGAACATTAGGACTTGCTGCCCTCTTTTCACCTTCCTCAAGGATAGATTGAATCTTGAATGTGACTCCACCTTTCTTGAATGAGTATGCATTCTTGGCTCCATCATGAATAGCTTGTCTATCAAATTGCCATGGTCTTCCTAACAGAAGATGGCATGCATCCATGGGTAGGACATCACATAATACTTTGTCCTTATACCTCCCAATGGTAAAATCCACCCATGCTTGCTCATTTGTAATGCCTGCCAGGCAACCCTGAAGGGATAAAGCTAAAACACTCAAATGGAGTGCAAATATTTTTTTTTAATAATAAGACACTACATTAAGATACATTGGAGTTATCTAACACTTAGATAACACAACGAAAGACTAAACGAACCTAAGGAGTTTCCCAACGTGATTACGTAACTTAACACCTAACTCAACTCACAACATTTGATCCAATTAAGCAGGATATCTTAATTTCATGTTATTACTTGAAACATGGATATAATTTGTTCAGTGAATTAACATTATAGAAATTAGGAAATGTGCATCTATTATGGTTGAAGATGAGGATAACATGAGGAAATTTACCCATAGAAGTTAAAACATAGATAACATGTGAATTCATCCATTAAGGTTAAAATGTGGTTAACTTGATGAGTACATCCATTTTGGTTACAATATAGATAATATAACGAAGTTCATTTATTAAAGTTAAAATGTACATAACCAAATGGGTTCATCCATTATAGTTAAAATATAGTTAATAAGGTGAAGTTCATTTATTTAGATTGAAATGTAAATAACCAATGAGTTCACCCATTATAGTGAAAGTAATTGCTAAGAAGATGAAGTTCATTTATTAAGGTTAAAATGTAAATAACCAAATGAGTTCATCTATTACAATTGAAACATAGCTAATAAGATGAAGTTCATTTATTAAGGTTAAAATGTAAATAGCCAAATGAGTTCATCCATTGTATTCGTTATCCATTCATTATGTTCAATCTTGCATTAAACTCATACCATGCATCTTGTTCCAAAACACTCTATAATATCATCATAACTATGAGGTCTTTTCATGCGTACTTATTTTCATTAACATTAACAGAGTACATTCCTTCATGATCCATTTATTGCATTTAAAAGACGACTACATACATGCATTACGATAATTCTCATCTAACCCACTTATACATTCAATCAAATTATCATCCATACATGCTAGCACTAACCATGAAACACAATGACAAAAGCATTGCATAGCACCAAAATGATCTCAGAGTTCACCTCTAGAGGGCCACATCTCCGGGTCTGCTCAACTGCAAGACCCCTCTGATAATTAAATAATTTAAAGGTACATAAGGTTCCCATCATTTACAATTCTGCCATCTAGGTGAACATAACCAATATACAATACGACCACTTCAGTCAATAAAAACATAAATGATCCCTACATAGAAACGGATCCAACTAAACATACTAAAAGCAACTACAAAGGTCTCTTGTCTGATGGTACTCTAACTAGGAGACCTGACCCACTATGGCCAGCCACAAACCAACCAGACGATAGGGTCCAACCAAACATATCAAGGCCTTGCCATTACTTTAAACAAAAGCGGATATAGAAATTTAACTTGTATAGGCAATAACCAGAAACGGACAATCTTCTTTCCTACTGGTTTAAACAGTAAAAGTTGATCAAGTTTTCTAAATGATCTAAGTTTTTCCAAATACTTTAACAGAAAAATCACAATTGCAAGGTGAATACAATGCCACAATTGCAATATTACCATTTGTCTAGTTCTCATTACAGAGGAAAAGTATAACTAAACCATTTATTTCACTAATGATAACATCAATATCTTACCAATTCTCAAACTGACACATCATTAAATTTCCAATAATTCTAAGAGCATATCATTTAAGTATACAAGATATCCAATGATAAGTATTTCTTTTCTAAGATTCCTTGGTCTCCCAGAATATTCAAATCCAATAATAATACACCCTCGAATAACATATTATAAATAAATTAACAAGATATATTTTATTCCAAGAAATTTTCCAATTAAAATATTAACTCCAAGAAATAAAATATAACAAATATAAATTTACTAATACACTATTTCAATTTAAGTATTATATATATATATATATATATATATATATATATATATATATATATATATATATATATATATATATATATATATATATATATATATTAATCTCATTAATAAAATATATATAGATTAATATTTGTTTACTAAATCATAGATTTCGAATTAATTATTAATTAATATATATTTATTAATCCTCTTTAATAAAATATATATTATTAATATTTATTAATAAATAATAAAAAAAAGAACTATTGAAAACATACTTTGCAAAAAAAAAAAGTTTTATTTTATTCTTTAAAAAAAAAAAAAAACTTAAAAAAAAATGTTGGGGAGACCACTGTGGGGCCCACCTCTCATCATGAGAGAGGTGGGAAGCCCCCCCTCCCCATAGCTCCCCCCAGCGGCCACTGTGGGTGCCGCTCACTGTGGAAATTCTACGGGGAGGAGGGGAAAGGAGATGCGGTGGCATGAGTCGAGCCTCAGCTCCTCCGCCCGCCAAACCCTAGCCCAAACAAAATTCAAATTCTGTTTTTCATTATAAAATTTGATTTTAAATAAAATATATACCCCAAATAAAAAAAATAAGATGATAACAAACTAAAAACCCCCAAATTTCTTTCATTCACAGTCTCATATGGAACTGAAATATATTTTTCCAGAATGTTCAAAAACAACAGTATGGGGAGCTTTTCCAGCAAGTTCATGATTTTCCAAATACTCAATAATCTTTCAGATAGGCAAGATTTGCTCAAACACAAAAACATTCAAACAATCTTGACCCAAAAACAACCAATATTCTCAAAACTAAAACTTAAATTTTAAGAACATACATGGATATTTTTAAACCAGCATTTCATGAAGAACAACTAAACACCATTTTTGATTTAGCAAAGAAATAAAAGGGTAAACCAGAATCCTACCTCCTTTAGCATTCCTGGCAAGATTTTTTTGAAGAAGAGCCCAATTTGCAGCTGTAGAAATCCTCCCCTTCCCAAAATCTCCAATTGCTTTCATCAAAAATATTTGTTTTTCTTCCAAAAAAATCAACAACCCCCCAAAATGTTTTTCCAACCTAGGTTAAAAGAATGAAATTTTTGACCTAATTCTAATTTTGAATTTAAGCACTTTTTAAATTAAAAAAATGAAAATGATCATTCTTTTCAACTATTCAAATAATCTAACTTGCTTTTCTAATTAAAATTAAAATGCTTCTCTCATTTAATTTTAATTTTCTCAATATTACGCTAACATTTATATTTCACAATATTGACGAGGATAAAATATTTTAATTAAATTAATTCCCAAAATCAATCTTTCACACTATATCAAATATACATATAAATTAAACTTGCTTATCTAATAAAAATTGATTTCTTAAGTAAGTAAAATTAACCTTTCTATTCCAAAAAGAAAAAAAGGATTAAATTATTTCTATTTCGAATAACTTTAAATCTTCCCTTTTCAAAATGCATAAATTAAATAAATTCACGATTTTTAAATTAACCTTTAAATTAAACTTGCTACAAACATGAATAGATCGATCTTTTTAATTAATGATCAATCACATGAAGGTGCCTATTTATTTTAATTCCTCAATTACTAATGCGTAAATGAACACATTAAATCAAATTAAATACTTAAATTTGCTACAAACATAAATACAACGATCTTTTTAATTAATGATTAATCGCATAAAAGAAACCTATTTATTTTAATTCCTCAATTACTAATGCATAAATGAACACATTAAATCAAATTTAATACTTAAGATAAAATACTCAATTTTTTTTAACCACAAGCAAGGCATGCAAACCAAGAAAATTGACCAAATACACGACCCGCAAACCCAAATGAAAAGGGAGACTAACGAACCATAGGTGATGCTCACTTGAGCATGACTAGGGTAAAATGAGGGTTTTATGACCACCTAACCCAAATTCTAAGGGCGAGAGAGGTATACTCAACCCTTTGAATCCAAGTGAAGACGAACCTCACACCACAGCAGTACTGTACCTGCAATCTCTTGCAACCAAGAGTCTCACAAGCATACATATATATATACATATTTATTTAATGAAGGTGTTAGCTCGAGATCAAAACAAGAATTAGGGAAACAATTAAACTTACATAAGAATCGATGCGAAAGCACATTAACATGTACGCACAATAATCATATTATCTAATCTACAACATTAAATCATGGTAAATCAACCATTCAAGAATGCCACATAGGAAGTCAACCAAGGTCAAACTAGTTTTTACAAAGCCAACTAGGGTAGGGGCACTACATCATTGACTAGGACATGTTGGTCTTTGTTAAACCAAGTGACTCTATATGGGTTGTTGTGAGGTATCCTTTGCAATTTAAGCTTACTTATTGCCTCTTCTGACATAGTGTTGTCTGTTGATCCTGAATCAATGAACACTTTGCAAACTTTGTCCATAATCTTGCATTTGATTCTAAATAATGACCTTCTTTGGCTAGGCTCTTCTCTGACTGGTTCTTTTATCAAAGTTATCCTTATCATCAAGTTGTCACCTACCTCTGATTCTAAGGCAACCTCTAAAGTCTTGTTTCTTGAACTCTCTTCTTGAAGATAGTTCACTCTCCTTTCACTACCTTGTGATGATGATCCCTTCTCTGGACACCTATATGCTAGATGACCAAGTTGGTTGCAATGGTAACACTTCATTGTTGCAAAATATGAGGAACCTCTACCTTGTCCACTAGATCTTCCTCTAAAACCACTATTTGATCCCCTTCCTCTATTGAATCCTCCTTTACTAGTGCCACTTTCTTGTTGCTCAGTGATTTTAGTCTCACCTTGTGTTCTTTGTTCATAACTTCTTCCTCCAAATCCTCCCCTATGACCTCTATTGTCTTTCCCTCTACCTCTGCCCCTATTGCTACTTGAATCATGCTTTCTTTTCAATTTTTCTTCCACTTTAAGGGCAAGTTGATAGGTTTGATGAACTGTCTTTGGGCTCATTGGACTAATTTCTTCTTGGATGTTCCATCGTAGACCATTTAAGTACCTAGCAACTTTAAGAATCTCTTCTTCCACCGCATGAGATCTAAGGCTAAGTTTGTGAAACTCCTCCGTATAACTACTTACATTAAGGTCTTTTTGTCTTAAGTTTTGTCTTTTCCTATGAATTTGCACTTCATAGTCATCAGGGAGATAGACTTTTTTTATTTTGACTAACATCCCTTTCCAAGAAGAGATGGGTGCTTTGCACATCTTCTTTCTCTCATCTTGCACAAATTTCCACCATGTGAGAGCAGCGCCTCTCATCCTAGACTTGGCCACTTTAACTCTTTGGGCTTCATTTATGCCTTCACACTCAAAATGGTTCTACATGCCTTCTATCCATTCTAGAACCACTTCTGCTTCCATCTTACCAGTAAACAATGGCAATCCTTCTAGTGATTTACCACTCAAGGCTTTCAATGCCTTCAAGAAAGGTTCTTGTTCTAAAATAGGATCAGGTTCAGGTTCTTTTTCCATCTTTGACACTTCTTTACCTTTCCCATCTGCTCCTTCAATCTTTACCAACACTTCATTTGCCTTGGTTTCAACTACACCAAGCTTGCTTTCCAATTCTATCAGCCTTTCCTTCATGAGTCTATTCTCTTCCTCCTGATCATCCACTTTCTTTGCCAGCTCGACATTGGTCACCATGGTTTTTTCTCCTATAGATTCCATTGAGGACATCCACTCACCTATCCCAAATCCTATTGGCTTTGTACCAATTTGATGGGGTTCACCTAGCTTGCTCTCACTTCACCTAGTTGGTGTTGCTCAATTCCACCAACCTCTCTAGGTCTAGCTATGCTCTAAGACCTCCAAGTCCTTCTCAATCTCTTCTAGGGCTTTCTTATTTCCAATCTCAAGGTGTTTGCATCAAATGTTTAACTAGGAACCCTACTAATGCAAAGTGTTTCCCACATGCTCTTTCTTGTTGTCTTGTCTTCAAGTTGTCAATTTTACCTCATGCTATTGTGAGTCGTTGAAGAGGTGTGGAGGTGGCTTTTAACATGAAATGATTGCCATTTTGGTCTATTTGTGATTTTCATCCATCATTCTTCTTACCGATTTCACCATTTTGCCTAAAAAAAGGGCTACAAGGAATGAGCCCTTATTAGGCCTCCAAAATCCGATTTTTGAGGGTTTAGTGGAAAATGATCCAAAAGAACCTGCAAAAAGGTTTGATTTTATTCAATCATACACCTATCCCCAAGTGATTTTTGTGGTTGTGGTTTCCCAACTCACCGTACAATGCCCTAACCCAAAAATGAGGGTTTACAAGGGTTTTTAGGCCTCTAAACCGGCAATGACTGGTCAATTTTGTGATATGGGCATCAAAAGGTCTTGTCAAGGCTTCTCTTTGAAATGGAAACTCTGTATGGACTTCATGGACCCCTCCAAAATGTTAGGTTGAGGTTTTGTGCTCACCCCTGCACTATGCACTCAAATTTCACCTTGTCTTCTCTAGCCAAGTTGCTCCTGGACTCACCTAGAACAAGGTGGTAGCCATATCAAAAATTACTTACAAAACTTATTCATGCATATGTACACTGTACAAGTGGTTTCCTTCCATGTCCCAATAGACCGTGATGGTAGCACAGAGGTATTTAATGTGGCAACCATTTTACAAGAAATTGCTATGTACAAGCCAAAATTGGCTGATTGAAAACAAAACTATGAAAACACCGACACACACTAACTACAAAGATGGAAATGAATCAAATGAATCTGAAACACACCAAATAAACTCAATCCATTACTAGATCAATGGATTCAATCCATTTGTATTCACATTGTAAGCAAAATAAGCCAAAATAATGTCAAACAGTCCGAAAATGAGTAGTTTTAGATTGTTGATCATACAAAAACAAACTTCCAACCTTTTTAACCATTCAAGAGGAGGTTTTTATAGTATTCCCCACATGTGGAGGCATTCTAGGGCATTGTGCTATCCCTAAATCCATCGCTAAGCATTTTAGGACAACAATTGTCATGACAACTTTCAAAAGTTGTCATGACAACTTTTACAACTTTGCACTTTTTGCTTTGTCAACCTATGAAACCTATTTCAAGTCATTAATCACAACTTTTTAAGAATTACTAAGACTATCCTAAACCTCTCTAATTCTCATACCAAGCTTTGCCATTTTTGACCATCAAGAAGGTCAATTTCCTACTCAAACTACTACCTATGCACAAAATGCAAACCTAGGAAGAAAACCAACTCAACTAGGCTTACACTTGACTCAAAACAAACATCACACTCACTCTTTGGACCCTCCTAGAGTCCTTATTAAGTACCTAACTTGGCTGAGGTCAGTAAAAGCCAAATTTGAGAAAATACTATAAGCCTAAGTCCTAGTGCTCCTGCACCAAATTCCCTACATACAACTATGCAAGTGTTGAGGAACACTGATACAAATTTGTGGGTATGTGCAAGGAAACCCTCAAACACACTGATACCTCTCATACATGAGAAGGTAAGTGTTGATAAACACTAGTACCTGGTTGCTGGTTCATACAAGAGAGATCCAAAATACTTCATGCCATGAAAATATGCCCCATTATGCACCTATGTAAACATACCCGGATATGGAAGATCCAGGCAGTCATAGATAGATACAGTCGTAGGACAAAAGATGCAAGTCAAAATGAAAATCCAAGAAGTTAAACAAGTCACCCATACATGATCAACTGATATCTCTTGCTAAGAGTAGGATTAGGATGAAGGATTAAATTTCTAGGCGAGGGAAGGATTCATCCCTAGGGCGGGCAAAGGATATGGTGGGTGGATTTGGACTAGGCAATTGACAAGATGAGCTTGAAGACTAACTTGTGGACTTGAGACTGACCTCAAGACTTGATGAAGCTCACATAGAGACACAAGCTTAGGAAATAGGAGACAAAGGCTCACTTTGATGGGACAATATTTATTCATGATTTAGGCAAAGACTAATCATCATATGAGTGATTATTCTGGCGGGAGTGGAGGAACGTCATGGTGGGAGAATTGGATAGCGAGGATGATGGATATGAGGTGATGGAACACTGACTTGATAGAAGATGGATCTAGATTATTTACCTCAGTGCCTGCATGCAACTTTTCACCAAGGTATTTGCCCATAGCGCAACAAAGTGGTTTTCACTAATGGACGAATTGAGTTTTTTCTTTACTTTTTTGGGTTTTTTTCGTGATTTTTTTTTTTTGATTTTTTGATTTTTTGACAATTGATGATCTTTTGAGGACTAGGAATAAAATCTCTTTAGGTGCATGATGTTCATTGGATCATCCAAAGGATCTCCTTCAGGAGTAGCCAACTGATATGCCCCTGATCCATATTTTGTTGTGATCACATATGGTCCAAGCCAATTAGGCTCAAACTTGTCTTTCTTCTCTTTTTCTTGAATTTTTTTTTTTTTTCTGATTTTCCATGAGGACAAGATCACCATTTTCAAATTCCCGGGTTCTGACCTTCTTGTGGTAACTCATGCATAGGTGATTGTGATATATCTGGATATGGTTTAAGGCCTTGTGGAACCTTTCATCCAACAGTTCTAGCTCTTGTAGTCTGGCAACTTTGTATTCCTCCTCTGGGAGGATATCCTACAACAATACCCTTAGAGAGGGGATCTTGATCTCAAGAGGGAGGATGAATTTAGAGCCAAAGACAAGGGAATATGGGGTGGTTCTTGTGGGTGTGTGGATGGAGGTGTGTTAACCCCAAAGAGCAGGGTGGAGTTGGAGATGCCTATCATGGCCAACTTCATTAACTGTCTTTTTGAGGATTTTGATTAGGGTTTTGTTAGAATCCTCAACTTGACCGTTACCTTGTGTTTAATATGGGGTGGAGAAGTGATGTTGGATGTCAAATTTCTAACAGATCTCTTTAACATCCTAATTTTTGAATTGTCTGTCGTTATCTGTAATGATAACCTTGGGGATTCCATATCGACAGATGAAGTAGTTCATAATGAATTTGGAGATCTGCTTACTGGTGGTAACGGTAAGAGGGATGGCCTCCACCCACTTGGTGAAATATTTGGTGGCGGTGATAATGAATTTATGACCGTTGAATCATGTAGGGTGGATTTTCCCAATGATATCGAGCCCCCACTGTGAGAAGGGCTAGGGTGTAATGAACGACTACAATTCTTGTGATGGTGTATGTATACTGTTGCCATGTTTCTGGCAAGGGATACATTTCTTGAGATAATTATATGCATCTACTTCCATTTTAGGCTAGTAATATCATGTTCGCAAGATATTTTTAGCCAAGGTGAGCCCACTTGAGTGTGCCCCACAGATGCCTTCATGCACTTCACATAGTGCCCATTTAGCCTCTTGTTTGTCTAAACACCTAAGGAGGGAACCATTGAAATGCCTTCTGAACAAGGTGTCTCCAAGGATAGTGTAACGAGCACATCAACAGATGAAGGTTTGTTGTTGCATTTTGGTGAGGTGTAGGGGAATGGTGTTGTCTCTTAAGTAAGAAAAGATCTCTTGATACCAGGGGGATTCAGGACCAATGAGTACGCACACCATTCCAGACTTAGGTAAATCATATGCCGGTATGAATAATTACTTGACCAAGAACTTCTTAGATACTTGGTCAGTCCCAAAGACACTGAGAGGGGGGATGAATTAGTGTCTACCTGGTAAACAAAATATTTAAACCTATGTGCAACTTTATAACCTAAATTAATATATCGGTAAATAAGTAATAATGCAATAAAGAGAAATAAGAGAGACAACATCAATGCACACCATAACACAAGATATTTTGGTGAGGAAAACCGGTAGGGGAAAAACCTCGATGGGATTTGTGACCCACAATATGTACTGACTGGCCAATATGAATAAATATTACTTATACAATAGGGGCCTGCACATGCAGGAAGGCCAACAGCCTAGAGCTCACTACTCAATCACAAAATAGGAGTCACACTGACTACAAAATTGGATGGTTAAATCCAATGACAATGTACCGCTCAAAATAGCATCTGCAATGCTGGATTTAGTACTGGCTTAAGATTTGTCAAATACCTCTGCCATAAACCTTGCTTCACTCTGCTCTGCTCTTATTCGCTCATAACATAATTACATCAAAATGCATATATAGTTATTCGCTCTCATATTTGTTACCTAATTACATAATTCTTACTTACAAAATGACCTACAAGATCTCATACATATATTAGTCTTTACAATATATCATGTCAGCTACAAATAATTAATGTAATTAATTACATTACAATATAATTCGCATAAACAAAACTTTATCTATGTCATCCTGGGGTGCCGGTATGATTCATTGCCGATGTAAACTAGATGCCGGTGTGAATGAACTTTGTGTAGTTGTCGGTGTCGGTATGCAAAGTATGTTGCCGATAGAGCCAATAGAATCTTGTAGAGCCTTGTTGCCACTGTGATTCCATCAATGAAAACATCAACCATTCTCATCAAAGTGTGTAATACCAACAATCTCCCCCTTTGGCATTGATGGCAACACTCATGAGAAAAACCAAAAACCAAAATTGCCAAAACTGAAAGTGATCCCCCTGAGAAAATGATATCCTTCTGTATACCTTTTTCTCCTTATCACTCCCCCTTTGACATCAATGACAAAGGTTGTCAAAAAGAATCAAAGAGTCAAAATTCTACCTAAAAGCTTGTAACCAGTTATGTACAATCTGAAAGGTATTTGCTACAACCAAGTTAAGTCTTTGCAAAAATCTAGAACTATCAGAAATGATATCCTCAATCTGTCGAATCATGTCGGTTAGATGATGCATTTGTTCCTCCGATGATCTTCCTCCTGGAATAGTAGCCTTAGATAGTCCATTCTGGTGTGTCAATAGATTGTCCATGTTAGGATTCCCACAGATACTGAGAGGGGGGGGTGAATCAATATCTGACCGGTGAATAGATTTTCTTAACTTAAAACATGTAGAGCATATTATAATAGTGTACTGGTATGCAAGAATTAATGTGCAATAAATAGAAATGAAAGCAACCACATAAGAAACACACCATAACACAATATTTTAACAAGGAAACCTAGTGTGGGAAAAACCTCGATGGGATTTGTGACCCACAATATTCACTTATTGGCCAATAAGAGAATATTACTTACAAGAGGGGCCTGCACATGTAGGAAGGCCAAGTGCCTAGAGCTCATTGCTCAAATGGGAAGTCTCACTGACTTACAATGTGGATTATACAAATCCAATAACTTGTACTGCTTTACAATAGCATCTTCAATGCCATATTCAGTACTGGTTTCTGCTCTGTTCTTTACATATACCCTTAACCTATATTTCGCATGATAGGTCTGCCTTATTTCGCTTATCACTTACTTACAAAATGTTCTACAATGACTTCTTATGTATATAAGTCATTTTACAATGATATGAAGTCGGCTTCTAAAGTTTTTCAATAATAAACAAAATATAATATATCAAAAATCCAGTCGGCCTCTATGCCGGTATGCTTTCCTTTCTCTATGTCGATGCCGGTGTTTTGAGTGCCGATGTAGAGTGTGTTCTGCTGATGTCGGTGTAATGCCTTGCCACTGCCATAGGATTGTAAGGCTGCCATCAATGACAAAACCTTCAATCACCTACAATGTCTCATTGGAGTGTGCATATGCCAACAATCTCCCCCTTTGGCATTGATGGCAACACTCATGAGAAAATTTCAAAAGTGTATCCAAAACTTGTGATCCAAAAACTATTTCCAAAAATGTGTTACCAAAAACATATAAGAGCTCCCCCTGAGTAGATCAGTCTTCTGCCGATTATTTTCTCATACTACTACTCCCCCTTTGGCATCAATGACAAAGGTTGTCAAGATGTCAATAGAGTTGTAGTTTTCTGCTCTACCCTTGTAGCTGGTTAGTTGCCAATTGAAAAAGATCTGCCAAAATTAAGTTTATACTCTCCAAAAACTTCTTACTATCCTTTATTGTTGCCTCTGTTCTGTGAACTGTACCGATGAGGTGCTGCATATACTCTGTCGGTGTTCTTTGTCCCTGTACTAATGTCTCAGATATGTCCTTCCTTGAGGATGCTAGATAGTCCAGTCTGGGACTTAGTCTTAACCTTAAACTTTTTGCCTTATCCACTATTCTCTCCTTTTCTCTTCCCAACTTTAGTAATTCATCCTCAAAATTTGTTATCTGCTGTTCAAAAATTGATAGTGTATCTAGTGAGTTAACAAAATTGTCTGCAAGTTTATTGATTTCATCTTGTATCTTTCTTATCTTCTTATCTATGTCTACTATCAAAAATTTTGTCTTGCAAGTATCTTTATACAGAGTTTTTAACTCCTTTAATGAGTTGCAAAGTTTTGGTAGAAGTGTATCAAATTCCCTATTACACTTCTTTATTTGATCCTCAAAGAATTTTTCTTTTTCTTTTTCCAACTTCTCCTTAAGTGCCTCTTCCTTTATTTGCTCAATTGTTACTGTGTTTCCATTGATGTATTTGGACAAAATTTCAATTTATCTCAATGAATCCATATTGTCTATGTTACAGTTAGGAGCTAGCCTCTTCAAAATTGGTATGGTTTCATCTATAACCTTATAAGCTTGTGAGCTACAATTTGTTATCTTCTTAATTGAATCTAGGAGTACTTCAATCACATTAGTTGATTTGTAGCCTGCTGATGAGGAACCTACATTTTGTATACCGCCGGTGGTGGAAGTAACCAAGCCTGTATTGACCTCTGGTAGGTCTATTTGTCTTTGCATTTCTTTTACTGGTGGTTTGCCTTGTTCATCAGTTGCCGGTGGCACTGTTTCCACATTTGTCTGTTCCTGTTCCTGTTTTGGAGCCTGTTGCTCTGCTTTTTTCTCTGTTTGTTGCCCTGTCTCAGTCTGAGTCTGTGTCTCTACCTGTTCTCCTATGTTATCATTTACCGGTTTCTTTTGTGTGTTATCAGTTTGCTTAGCTACTGGTGGCTCACTAGCCATTTCAGTCTTACTTGTTGTATCTTTATCTACCACAATGTTGATCTTTTGTGTATCAACATCCATTGTATATAAGACTTCAAGATTAGGATTGACATCCTCTACATCCATACTTTCAACTGTCGGTTGATCTTCTATAGTTGTTGTTACCAGTGGAGTAATCAAAGGAGGTGGGGGTAAGTTGTCTTTAACTTTGATACTAGGTGGTCCACCAACTTTACCTTTACCCTTGTCTCTTTCCTTCTGGTATACCTTTATTGGTTTGGCGTTCCTGTATTCTTCTTGTTTTTCCTTTTCTAGTAGGAAAATATCCCATGCCTTTTCTGTGTCCTCTTTTACCTCATTGACTCTTCCAACCATTAGTGCAATGTGCAGTAGAAAATACTGACCTGTTGGCTTTAGCAATTAAATCATCTATTTCTTTAGGTGAGTTCACTAGGTATACAGCAAGTAGCTTTTCTATCTTGATTTTCTTGTCAAGTTCTACTACTGCTTGTCTCCTTGCTTCTAGTCTCCTAAACAATTCTTCAGGTAATTCATCTACTACTTCTAATAAAAACTTCATATACATGTCCATGTGCAGTATAACACTGTTTTCTACTTGTTCTTTTTCATCTGTAGTAAAAGTATCATACAATTTCTTTACATTCTTTAGTTTTCCTTCCTCCATTATTTCATTTAGCAATTTTTCAAGTGGGGCCATGTCTTGTTGAGTCCTCTTCTTCTTCTTAGGTGTTAGCTTTTTCTTGGGTGTAGTCTTCTTAATAGGAGATCTCACTACTTGTTGTTTCTGTCTTGTCCTCCTAGGTGAGGGTGTGGTTACCAGTGAGGGATCTCTTTTCCTTACAACTCTCTTGAAAGTTGTTGGCATGTCATTCTCTAAAGATGTTGCTACCGGTGATATGTGAGTTTCAGGCTGTAATGCTGCTAACTCATCCTCAATGATGTCGGTTTTCTTAAGTACATCTTCTTTTATTGCCTTAGCCTGCCTACATCCTCTTCTCACAATTGCATCAACTTTCTTTACTATCTTTCTAGATTGAATTTCACTTTCAATTGTTTCTGCATTGCCAAATATTTCTTCCTTTGGTTCCTTGGGTGCTTCTAGAAGTGCTTTAGCATATGTTTCAATGATAAGATCATCTGTCTCATAACCCATCTCTGTTACCCAAACTGTCCTAGGGATGACTGCTCCCAATCAGATCTCATCCTTTTTAATCACAAAACATATTTCCTTTTTGTATTTGTTCACAATTTCTTGTGACAGTCTGATTCTTTTCTTCATTTTGGCCTTAAGTGCTTGAAAATAGTCTTGGATATTCTGTTCCTTATCTTCTCCCATATTGTTGAATAGTTTTGTTAGTTGTTTACCTACTGGTATATCACATCCAAGTTCTTTGTAGCCTATATCGGGAACCTATTTGGTTATATGTAGCATCAAGCATACTAGCAGATTTCCAAACCTAAAAGTTCCTTTCTTATCCTTCTTGATCTTGCCTAGGTTGTCAATTAACTCATCTTTCAACCACTCACATACATAAATCTTTACATTATCTATGATCATGTCATAAGCACTCTTAATGCATAAACTTGAAACTGAATTGAGTCTATTTGCATGAGTTTCCTTATACCCTAATATCATGCTGATAAACCTTACATTGATGTCGGTTACATCATTGACTCTTAAGGACCTTTTATCAGATGTAGCACCAGTTAGCTTAGTAACTAGGTCATTTGAGACCTTCTTGGTTTTGTCTGGCCTTTTACCGGTTGAGGGTAACCCTGTGATAGCTTTCACAACTTCCTTGGTAATTTTGTGGATTGCATCTAGCCAGAAATATTCTCCATGTACCCTACATAAGACTATCCTAATCACATCCTTGGGAAATTTAGGAATGCTAAGGATCTCTATAAATCCTAGGGTTTCAACAATTTTATGTTCATCTTTTACATTTTCGGATTCATCACATATGACAGATTTAAACATGGTTTTAATCTCTTCATCTCCTAATTCCTCTATGTTGCAATGGATGTAAATTCTGGGTCTTCAGCATAAACAACTCCTTTTGGAATCTGGGAAAAAGCACCTGTGTTGTCATCTTTCTTTGCTACTTCGGGAACTAATTGAAATACGGGCCTAGGGCATTTTATAAGCTTGACTACAGTAGGGTTTGCTATATATTCACATGTAGAGATGGATGCCATGGTGATAAATACCTTTTTCAGCCTTAGGATGGATGAATGCTGGAGTGGTTTGCCTCTTTGCTCGAAAATTCCTTTGCTCTAGAGATTTCACGCTCTTCGGGTGTTTGAATTCGTAGTGAAGTGAAATGGAGCTAAAACCACAAATTTATAATGTTTATTTCACCATCTACCACATTAATATGCATGCCGGTTAAGTAATCACTTAACATGTTTGCCGGTATATAAGTATCTTTCAACTTCTCATCTTTAACTGAGGGAATAATAGCACATGTGTCATTAGATTGCCAAACCCTCAAATTAAATTTCTTCAATTTGATGAAGAACTTCCTACCGGTGGAGCACTACTCTATCCTGCCAGTGGAGTAATACTCTATTCTACCAGTGGGGTGTTGATTGGTTCTACCGATGGAGGAGTATTCCCAACATTTAGATCTGCTTTTCTAATCCATTGTTTTGAGAATTCTTGTTTTACCTCTTCAACTTTTTCTTTCCCTTTCAAGCTAGCACTTTTGTTGTCTTCCAGTGATCCTTTACTTCTGCAGAATTTTGCAATATGCCCAATCTTGTTACAAGCATAACAAGTCACATTATTTTTTTGAATAGCCTTTCCATAACCTATGCCTGTTTGTGTTCTGCATTGATTAGATAAGTGCCTAAATCTTCCACAAACATAACATCTTACATTCATTCTACAATTTTCAGAGTTATGACCAATTTTATTGCATTTTGAACATTGACCGGTGGGTGTATTAGTATTTTGATAATTTCTAGATCTACATTGATTTGCTCTATGACCATACTTATTACAGTTAAAGCATTTGCCATTGAATTTATAAGCATTTGGTTGTCTTATCGGTTTGCTATGATCCTGTGTGTTTGCAGTGCCGGAGCTTTCACCAACTTCAAAGCCTAAACCATTATTGTCACCATTTGGTTTCTGATTCTTTATCATGTCATTAAGTTCTTTTGAGCTTTTCTTGAATTTTTCCTTGTGTTGATTTGTAGTAGCCAATTCTCTTTCCAAGATTTCTTTCTGTCTCATGAGTTCATTTGAGTCATTTTGTGTATGCAACAGATCTGTTTTCAATAAGTCATTTTCATAACCAAGTCTTGTATTTGTATTTTCAGCATCATTCAGTCTTCTAGTCAATTCCTCTTCATTCTTTTTCCTCTCTTCAATTTCTTTGCAAAATCTCATAGTCATATCCTGCATCTCATTCTTTGTTGCCATGTTCTCTTGCTTCAGCTTGCTTATTGTATCATTAAGAGTTTCTTTTTCATCATTTTCACTCTGCATCTTTTCACAAAGTTCTCTTCTCTTGTTCCTTGCAATGGTAAAATTCTCTTGAAGTGCTTCAATGATATCTTGAGCTGCCTTCAGATCATCTTCAAGTTTGATGTTTTTCAATTTTTCTGCATCATAGTTTGAGAGAGCTGCTTCAAGTTGCTTCATCAGATTTTCCATCTCTACCGGTGTCAAGATCTTCCTCAAGATGTTAGGCTTCTGAAAATAGAGGACCAGGCTCTAATACCAATTGTTAGGATTCCCACAAATACTGAGAGGGGGGGGTGAATTAGTATCTGACTAGTGAATAGATTTTCTTAACTTAAAACATGTAGAGCATATCATAACAGTGTACCGGTATGCAATAATTAATGCAATAAACAGAAATGAAAGCAACCACATAAGAAACACACCATAACACAATATTTTAATGAGGAAACCTAGTGTGGGAAAAACCTTGGTGGGATTTGTGACCCACAATATTCACTTACTAGCCAATAAGAGAATATTACTTACAAGAGGGGCCTGCACATGCAGGAAGGCCAAGTGCCTAGAGCTCACTGCTCAAATGGGAAGTCTCACTGACTTACAATGTGCATTATACAAATCCAATAACTTGTATTCTTTACAATAGCATCTTCAATGCTAGATTGAGTACCAGTTTCTTCTCTGTTCTTTAAATATACCCTTAACCTATATTTTGCATCATAGGTCTGCCTTATTTCACTTATCACTTACTTACAAAATGTTCTACAATGACTTCTTATATATATAAGTCATTTTACAATGATATCAAGTCGGCTTCTAAAGTTTCTCAATAATAAACAAAATATAATATATCAAAAATCCTATCGGCCTCTGTGCTGGTATGCTTCCTTTCTCTGTGTCGGTGCCGGTGTTCTGAGTGTCGGTGTAGAGTGTGTTCTACTGATGCTAGTGTAATACCTTGTTGATGCCATAGGATTGTAAGGTTGCCATCAATGACAAAACCTTCAATCACCTACAATGTCTCATTGGAGTGTGCATATGCCAATAGTCCAATCTAGGACCAAGTTTGTTCTTTAACTCCTGGGCTTTCAACCTTAATCTATCTTTCTCCTTTTCAATATTTTCTATTTTCTCCTTATATACTACCATTTCCTAATCCAAAACTGAAGTGAGTTCTGAAGAACCAATCAGGTTATCTGCTATATCAACAATTTCCTTTTATGGTTTGTTTAATCTGATCATCGATATCAACAGTCAAATGTTGTGGCTTGCAAACTTCTCTATATAGTTCCTTAAACTCCAAAATTGTTGAATTTAGCGTCGGTATTAAGGAATCTAACTTTCCTGTATAGTCCTCAATAGATTTGTTAATGAAATCTATCTTTTCCTTATTTACCCTTTCTCTAATTATCTCCTCATTAATCTTATCAATCATCTGAATATTAGATAAAATGAATTTAGACAATGTGTCTAACTTACCAATAGAGCCTACAATATCATCTACCTTACATGTTGGAGCTATCTGTTGTAAACTAGGTAAGGTGTCATCAATAGCCTTAAATGCTAAGGCATTGCATTCAGTGATCTTCTTGATAGAATCTAATAAAACATCTGTCACATTGGTCGGCCTAAAGTCTATAGAAGATGTACTGGGTTCTGTAGTGATTTTCTTCTTAGCTTCAACAAAAACTTGTTCAACTGCTTTCACAATATCCTCTTTCTCTTTTCCTGCCTTACTTGAATCCACTACCGGTTCAGATGTGATCTGTTTAGGTTTTTTCTTTACTAGTTTCTCTACCTTCTGCTAAGTGTCGATATTTATAGATTCACATTTCTTCTCCTCAACATTCTCAGAAGATTTTTCTATAATTACATTGATATCCTGAGTGTCCACATTCATGGTAAACAAAATGTTTGACTCCTGATAAATATTCTCAGCATTCACTTCCTCTATTTTCTCTTCCTCATGCTCAACTTGTTCCTCAACTTGTTCCTCTGTCACTACCAATGGTGTGTCTTCAGCCGGTGGGGGTAGGTTATCCTTGATAGTCAAGTCAGGAATACCACCAATTTTCCTCTTACCCTTATCACTTTTCTGATATACTTTAGTGAAAGATTTATCTATTTTCTATCTATCCTTCTCTTACTTCTCCTTTTCCACAAAGAATATATCCCATTTGTCAGTCATTTCATAAGCAATTTCTTTTACTCTGTTTGCCATAAGGCTAACCTGCCAATGACCACTAGCAAAAACTGACTGGTTGGCTTCTGCAATCAATTCATCAATCTCCTATCGGGACAGGGTGAATTGCCAACAATGCTTCAACTTTTAATTTCTTGTCAAGTTCCATTATAGACATTATTTTTTCCTCATGTCTCAGATAAAGATCATTAGGCAAATCATCAACGACCTCAATTAAAAATTTCTTGTAAATATCAAGATGTAGAATGATACTTTCCTCAATTGTTTCCTTATTAGAATCTTTGAAAGTATGATAACATTTGTTGATATTGCTAAGGTTTCCATCCTGGGTAATTTCATTTATAAGTTCTTCTGGGGATAGAATATTTGATACTTAGGTGCTGATTTCTTTGGTGTAAGTTTCTTTCTCTGAATGTTGGGCTCTCTTATAGCTTTTTGTTTCTTCCTTAGTGTTCTTGTTCTCTTTGGAGAAGGAGTAGGTGGAAGTGAAAATTTCCTTTTCTTTCTTTTAACTCTTTTAAATTATGTTGCCTTATCACTTTCTATCTTAGAAGAAGTAACAACCGAGGAAACATGAGCTACCGGTTGCTATCCAGTTTTACTTTCCTTCATGATCTCAGCAATACCACTCATTTGTTCAAGTCCCATCAATCCTTTCTTAACATCTACTACAAACTTTGAAGCATCTTTCATTAATTTATCTCTTTTCTTCCTCTGCTTCATCATAGCAACACCACTTTTAATGGTTTTAGCATTACCAAATATTTCCTCAGTTAGTTCCCTTGGTGCATCAAGAAGTATCCTTGCATAAGACTCAAGAATGTTCAAATCTACTTCATAGCCCATCTCTGTTATCCAAATGGTTCAAGGAGTAACAACCTCCATCCATATCTCATCTCTCTTCATTACAAAACATATATGTTTGTCATATTTGTCCACAATGCTTTGAGGAATCCTTTCCCTTGCCTTCATTCTAGTTTGAAAGTTCTTAAAATATTCTTTTACTTGGTTGTCACCATTAGTACCTAAGTCGGTAATGTCTTCCATAATCTGTCTTCCAATAGGGATGTCATAAGCAAAGTTCTTGTGACCAATACTGGGAATTTCCTTTGTGAAATAAAGCATTAGGCATACAAGTAAGTTACCAAATTTGAAGGTTCCTTTCTTATCACCCTTGATCTTCCCTAAGTTGTCTATCAGTTCATCCTTTAGCCATTCACAAATGTCAATCTTTGCACTGTTGTTCACCATCTCAAATGCACTGTGTATACATAGACTAGAAACAAAATTTAACCTATTTGTATGAGCAACTCTATAACCAATTACCATACTCACATATTTCACATTCTCACCAGTGATATCATTAACCCTAAGAGATCTCCTATCAAATGTAGCACCGATTAGGTTCATAACCTCCTTGTTAGGGATTTTCTTCTTCTTGTAAGGTCTAGTACTGGTAGAGGGTAAACCAGTGATCGCCTTGATTGCCTCCTTAGTAATTTTGAAAATAGAATCTAACCAGATAAACTCACGATGAACCCTGCTAAGTTAAAGATGAACTCTCTCATTTGGAAATTTAGGAATGTTCAAGATATAAACAAATCCTAAATCCTCAACAATCTTATGTTCTAGTTTGATTAAACCTTGTTCATCAACTATAACATTTTGCTACATGTTCTTCAAATCATCAGACCCTAAATTCTCTATGTTGCAATGAATATATATCCTCAGATCTTTAGTAAAAGCAACTCCCTTCGAAATTTTAGAAAATCTCCAATGGAATAATCTTGCTTAGCAATCTTAGGAATGATCTTAAAAATGGGTCTAGGATGCTTAATGTTATCTACCACAATAGGACTTTCAATGATTTCGGGAGCAAAAGATTAAGTAGCCATGATACTAAAATAAATACCTTTTCTGCAATTGAAATCCTCTGAAATGCCCTGAAAATGTCTTAGCTACTTTGCTTCTAGAAAGCCTTCACTCTCTTCGCGCTCTTTGAATATTTGAATGCTTTATGATTCGAAATGAAGGATTTTTGCGCTTTATAACCAAAAAGTTCACCAACAACCACATTAAATTCTTCCGGTTAAGTGAAAACTTAACATGTCTGTGAATAAAGAGGAACTATGACTTCTTACCACCAACTGAGGGTAAATGCATGATTTTCAATTTGTTGCCTTAGCCCTAAGAATTACTCCTTAGCTAGATGAAGAACCTCCTACCGGTGCAAGACTACCCTGTTCTGTCAGTGCAGAGATAGATTCATCACTACTCTGATCTCTCTTCCTAATCTATTGTTTAGAAAATTCTTGCTTGATTTCAATCACCTTTTCTTTTTCTTTGTTATTGGATCCTTTATTGTTTGCTAGTACAGTCTTACTTCTACAAAACTTTGCAATATGCCCAATCTTGTTACATGCATAACAAGTTACATTATTTCTTTGAATTTCTTTTCCATAACCTTGACTAGTTTGAGTTCTGAATTGATTAGATAAATGTTCAAATCTACCACAAACATAGCATTTCATATTCATTCTGCAATTGTCTGAGTTATGACCATTTTTATTGCATTTGGAACATTGACCGGTAGGTAAGTTTGTATTTTGATTATTCCTAAATCTGCACTGATTTGTTCTATGACCAAATTTGTCTAAATTAAAACATTTCTCATTAAATTTATAAGCATTAGGTTGCCTTACCAGTTTGTTGTGATAATGATTGTTTGTAGTCTCGGAACTCTCTCCATGTTCAAATCCAAGTCCAACTATTTCTCCATCAGGTTTCTGACTTTTCAGCATATCATCAAGTTTATCTAAGCTTTTCTTGAATTTGTCTTTGTATTCATTTGCAATGACCAACTCACTTTCCAAAGTGCTAACTTGTCTCAAAAGTTCCTCTTTGTCATGTTGCATGTGAATCAAATCAGTTTTAAGCATATCATTTTCATAACTAAGCCTTAGAGATTCATCTGAACTTTCATTAAGTCTTCTGGCCAAATCTTCCTCAGTCTTCTTTCTATCTTCAATATCTTTGCATAGTCTCATGGTTAAATCTTGCATCCCATTATTCATATCATTGTTCTCTTGTCTCAATTTCTCTGCAATATCTCTGAGACTTTCTTTTTCTTCATCATCTTGATTTTGCAATTGCACATGTAATTATTTTCTCTTATTCTTTGCTATAACCAGGTTATCTTGAAGTGCTTTGATAAATTCCCGAGCAGTTCTAAGTTCATCTTCCAGTTTGATATTCTTCAATTTTTATGCATCAAAATCTTCAAGAGCTCCTTCCAATTGTTGTCTCAAACTTTCCATCGGTACCGGTTTCATAATCTTCCTCAAGTTGTTAGGCTTTTGCAAATAGAGGACTAGGCTCTGATACCAATTGTTAGATACTTGATCAGTCCCAAAGACACTGAGAGGGAGGGGTGAATCAGTGTCTAATCGGTAAACAAAAGATTTAAACTTGTTTATAACTTTATAACCTAAATTAATATACTGGAAAATAAGTAATAATGCAGTAAAGAGAAATAAGAGAGACAACATCAATGCACACCATAACACAAGATATTTTGGCAAGGAAACTCGGTAGGGGAAACACCTTGGTGGGATTTGTGACCCACAATATTTACTCACTAGCCAATATGAATAAATATTACTTATAAAATAGGGGCCTGCACATGCAAGAAGACCAACAGCCTAGAGCTCACTGCTCAATCACAAAATAGGAGTCACACTGACTACAAAATTGGATGGTTAAATCCAATGACAATGTACTGCTCAAAATAGCATCTACAATGCTGGATTCAGTACCGGTTTAAGCTCTATCAAATACCTCTGCCCTAAACCTTGCTTCGCTCTGCTCTTATTTGCTCATAACATAATTATGTCAAAATGCATATATAGTTATTCGCTCTCATATTTGTTACCTAATTACATAATTCTTACTTACAAAATGACCTACAAGATCTCATACATATACCAGTCTTTACAATACATCATGTTGGCTACAAATAATTAATTACATTACAATATAATTTGCATAAACAAAATTTTATCTATGTTGGCCTGTGGTGCCGGTATGATTCATTGCTGGTGTAAACTAGATGCCAGTGTGAATGAACTTTGTGTAGCTGTCGGTGTTGGTATGTGAAGTATGTTGCCGGTATAACCAATAGAATCCTATAGAGCCCTGTTGCCACTGTGATGCCATCAATGACAACATCAACCATTATCATCTGAGTGTGTAATTCCAATAGAACTCACACTTCTGACTTTGTGTCAGCATCTGAAGGAGGGAGCCAATGGTGGCCATTGCATCTACAACTTTGTTGTTTGTTCGTGGAATTTGATCAAACTTGACTATTGTGAAATGTTGCTTAGGATATTCAACCATACTAGAATAGGGAAGAAGCTTTTCATCTTTTGTTTGATATTCATCATTGACTTGTTTTATGACAAGTTGGGAATCACCATAGACTTGTAATTCCAATAGCTTCCATTGGATAGCCAAGCATAGTCTAGTAATTAGTGCTTCATATTCTGTGATGTTGTTGGTGCATGCAAAGACTATCTTGTATGATTTTGGGATGTAATCTCCTTGAGGTGTGATCAACTGTATTACTACCCCTAATCCATTCTGGGTGCAAGAGCCATCAAAGTACAACTGTAATGTGGAGGATGTGGTGAAAGTCATTATGAATTTTTTTGGCAATTCTATAAGGAGTGGATGGTTACCTGGAAGTGGAGCATCAACCAGTTGGTCTGTGATTACCTGTCCTTTGATTTCTTTTTTGTCTACATATTCGATGTCAAACTTTCTTAACAACATAAGCGACTTAGTCATCTTGCCAGTGAGGGCAACTTTTGACAAGAGATATTTGAGAGGGTCAATCTTAGCAATCAGTTTTGTTTTATTGGTTAGCATGTAGTTCTGAAGTTTTTGTGTACTGAATACCAGTGCTAATAATTCTCTCTCAATGGGAGTATAATTGAGCTCATACCCTACGAGTGTTTGACTTTCCAGGAGTAGGAGGCATAAGAAATGGAGGTGATGCCAGATATTCTTTGATTTTTTCAAAGCCTTTTGACACAAGCAGTCCCATTTGAATTTTGTGTCTTTGCCCAAAAGATGTGCAAATGGATGGCATTTATCTGCAAGCTGCGAGATGAAGCACCTAATAGAATGGAGTTTCCCTTGGAGGCTGTGTAGTTTTCTGAGGGTTTTTGGGGGAGGCATTTCGATGATGGCTTTCACCTTTGCACGATCAACCTCAATGCCTCTATGGGAAATAATAAAACCTAGTAGTTTTCTCGATTTGATACCAAAGACACACTTCTTAGGATTGAGGCGTAGTTTGTATTTTTCCAATCTTTCAAAGATCTACCTTAAGATAGGGATGTGTTCATGTCTTGTCTTTGATTTTCCTCAAAGATTGTCCACATAGTCCTCCATGATTTTGTGCAAGAGGTCATGAAAAATTGTTGTCATTGTATGTTGATATGTAGCTCCAACATTTCTAAGACCAAAAGGCACGACCCGGTAACAAAACATCCCCCACACTATTGTAAATGTCATTTTGTGTTGATCTTCTTCTGCGATCCTAATCTGATTATACCCAAAAAATTCATCCATAAGTGATAGAATTTCATGTCCCATTGTGAGCTCCACAAGCATGTGTATGTTGGGGAGCGAGAAATCATCCTTAGGGCAAGCCTTGTTTAGATATCAGAAATCAGTACAGATGCGGATGCCCCCAGCAGGTTTGCCGACAGGTACAATGTTGGATACCCATTCAGGGTAGTCTATTAGTTTGATGAATTCTGCATCCAACATCTTTTGAAGTTATGCTTTGACCAGGAGTGCAATTTGTGGATGCATCTTGCGTAACTTTTGCTTGATGGGTTTTGCATCTGGAAAGACAACAAGATTGTGAACTACCAAGTCTAGATCTAGGCCTAGCATGTCAGCATAGGACCAAGCAAAGTTAATTTTTTTTCTATGAGGAAATTGATGAATTCTTGTTTCTCTTGATCTATGAGGGACTTGGCAATGAGCATGTTATTTGGAGTGTCTCTGGTGCCCATATTGATACTATTTGTTTCCTCTATTAGAAAGTTTGACATGTCATGTGGAAGATGACCAATGGTAGGGAGGTCAAGTCCCTCATCCTCAAGTGCCTTTTCTAAGTTTTCACTTTCAGATACGCCCTTTATTTTGACTTTTTCCTCATCCAAAGGTGCCTTGGAGAGGTTTTCACTTAGGGAATCATGTTTTTTTATTTTTATTATCTTTTTTGTGACTAAGGGCATTAACCTGACTACCAAAGTATCCTTTTTCATGAAGTTCAATCCCATGCAATTTGTTGCAGTCTTCCAAATTATGCATAGTCAGGAGAGTTATAAGAGCATAATTATTGACGCAAACGTCTAATGCAGGTTTGTCTCATTGGCCCTAGTCTATAAGTTCGAGATGGACAAGTTGTAGCTTATGTAGAATGGAAGGGGTTATGGGAGTGATGGTGTTGATGTGGGTGTCAAAGAAGATGTCATCTTCATATTCAAAAAGAATTTCATGGAACTCCTCTTCATCAGAGTCTTCGACATCCAAACAAGGACTTGAAGGGGCACAAGTGATAGTGATCTTAGGCACTGGAGTAAACCCCAAGCCCCTGTTATAATTTTATGAGATAGGATTTATTGGTGCTTTTCTTCCTTTCTCCTCTGGTCCAAAGTTGTGTCCTTTGTAACTCATGCGTTTCCACTATAGCAGATGCTTTTGGATACATTTTTTTAGGTATTTTTGTTGGGTTTTCATCTTCTTCCCGATACAACCATGAAGAGACATCTATCTCAAGGCTCTCGTCATCAAGTGGATCCCATTGCTGAAAGGTGGTATCTTTGCATTGTATAACAGGTTTTTGATCTTTTTTTTATTTCTTTTGGTTTTCTGAATGACTTGGGAGAGATGGGGAGATTGCATATTAATAAGACATCCCCGAGTTTGTATTCTCTGTAGCCATTATCTAGGATCTTGATTTTGGGCTCTACTTGGGATGAGGTGGAGGTAGTGTTTGATGTGTTAGATGGAGGAGTTGGAGAGGGTCTATTTATTAGGATATGAATGCTTCCCCTCTAAGAGCTTTCAATATTGAAAGGGTTGTGGATCACCTTTGATAGTGATCTCTCCTCCATTGAAGGGGAATTTGATGCATTGATGATAAGTGGAAGGGACTGCCTGCAAGGAATGAATCCATGGGTGACCGAGGAGAATAGTGTAAGGGAGATCAAGATCTAGGACTTGGAAAGGGATCTCAATTGTAATAGGGTCCACTTGAAGAGGCAAGGTGATCATGCCTTTAGAAACTCTTTTTGCATCATCATATGCTTTTATTGTGATTCTTCTTGATGTATCTACCAGGTCCTCAAAATTCCCCAATTGTTTTATCAACTTGCATGTACACAAATTGAGTTCACATCCACCTTCTATCAAGATAAGTTTAACCTTATGCTTCTGGATAAGGGCTTAGATGTCCAAAGGTTTATTATGGCCTTCATCTGCAGGAGTGTCATTGGAAGTGAACACAAGGTGTTGCTGGACAATAAATTTTCTAATGAGAGCTTGAAATTGGGAAGCATTGATATTATCGGGAACACGAGACTCAAGAATGGATTGTTTCTAAAATTTACTTGTGGACAAGGGAAGTCTTGAGAAGTTCTAGGATGGAGATCTGTGCAGGGTCTTCCCAAGCTAGTCAAGGAGGTCATATTGGCGGGTGGAAGACATGGGGGAGGGGCTCCTTGGACAGTGACTCTGCCTCGGTTGGTGGTTACATTGTAGTCATTCTGAGAGTTAGAAGCGAAAGGTGTAGCACCTTGAATGACTATCTTAGTAGGGTTAGGTCTTCTTTGGGAAGGAGGAGGGTTAGCTCCTTGGATAGTTATGACATTGAAATGGTTGGTTGTAGGCTCAATGCGGCCCACGAAGAAGTCAAAGCCCATTATATGATTAGTGTAATCATAGTTCACAGTGTTAGATGATAAGCCTTTACCTTTATCATGATTTTGGAAGGGTTCCTAGTACATTTTGATTTTGTCATTGTTGTTACCATGTTTTGAAGTTGCTACTTCAATATCACCTCTATCAATGGGATCTTGTATGTAGATTTTAAGCTTCATACACTTTCGTGTATCATGCCCATTGATACGATGATACTCACAATACTCATTCTCATTATACCACCTAGGTTTGGGTTGATTGGGGTCAAATGGGTGAGTTATCAAGAAGACCACTACGCCTGCTTGGGCAAGCTTTTGAAACACCACTTCAATGGGATTGACAAGAGGAGTAAAGTCTCTTGGAGTCTTGTTATTGGATCGGGGTGGTCACCCCTGGACTGAGACATTGTTAAGGGGTTTTTGGGATTGATTTTGATTATTTTGATTGTTGAATTGGCGATTGGTGGTGGTGGGCTTTGGAGGAGTAGCCATAGTTTGGACCTATTTTGCATCAGTCACACCATCATTGACTACGTTCTTGTTTTTGGACCAAAATTTTGGTTTATCATTATGGTAAGAGAAAGAATTTGTTGGCATTGCATGAAGATTCCATTGAAGAAGTATATTAGGAAGTATTGTCATTGATGTCAATAACAAGTGGTAATGAAGCAGTAAAGCAACTGGTAATGAAGTAGTGAAGATCAACTGGTAACCCTATCCAGTTGAGAAGTATAACCCTAACTAATGAAGCTTGAAGATCGGTTGTGATGATTTATGACTGAATGATGATAGGTGATGGAGATGCCACGAAAGCATGTTGCATGTAATGAGTTTTA